>NC_141144.1:13113760-13121260 GCF_053477565.2 Lygodium microphyllum | reverse complement strand
TATATATATATATATATATATATATATATATGTATGTATGTATGTATGTATGTATGTATGTATGTATGTATGTATGTATGTATGTATGTATGTATGTATGTATGTATGTATGTATGTATGTATGTATGTATGTATGTACATAAAATAAATATATATATAATAGATACTATTATTTTTATATAGTAAATTTTATATTATTAATAAATTGTGTGTGAGATATATATATATATATAAAAACAAATTTTAGAGGATAAATTTTATACATACTTACACACATTAACATATATATAGACATATAATAATGTAGTATATAAACATATATAAATAGATCATATTATTTATATATTTATATATATATATATATATATATATATATATATATATATAGTTGTATAATAAATAAATAGATACATGCACACACATACACACATATCTACAAACACATACATATATATATAACATTACACACACACACGCACATACATATACATATATAATATATGATAATAACATATTGCAAACCAAGTCATTTGTTAGAGAGATTGATTCTTAGGACATAGTATTTGAAGGCTTCCTTACTAATGGTGTGCAAATCAAATGCTCGACGCATGTGTAGTGAATGTCAAAAGGCCCCCAAGAACAAAGAGCCCTACAAACCTTCATAATTTCAAGTACAAAACAAAAGGAAATTTGCACGACATGAGACAAAATAGAAAAATTGGGTACAATCTCCCCCTGTGCCTTTCGTGAATCCTCCTTGTGTACGAGCCCCGACAAATAAATAGTTTTACGGAATCCACAGTGGTCACGAAATCCACCATGAAATATGCCTCGTGACATCATACCCCCGGGGTGGGATAGTAATTGTCATCAATTGTTATTAGCTCAATGTGGAGCCAACAATGATTGGTAAGCACTTAGGTCGCGGGCGTGCATCCATTGGGCCTCTTCAACAGGATGATTTTTAAACTTAACCAAATACCTAGAATATCTATGGCCAGTTTTAGTGGTCATAAAGTCAGTGTCTAGAATAGTTTCAGGTTCAAGGATTTCAGTTTCTTCTTCTAACAAAAGAGAGTTTTCATAGACAGGGTGGATAGGTAATTGGCCTCTAAAAGGTCATAACAAACTGATATGAAAAGTATTATGGAACTTCCAATGTTTGGATAGTTCTAATTTAAATGCATTGTCATTTATTTTGTGAATTATTTTGAAATATCCATAAAACTTAGGTGCTAATTCAACAACAGGGTGTTTCTCAACACTTTTCAATCTTCTCTTTTCAATGCGTAACCAAATATAATCACCAACAATGAAACTCGTGGCTTTTCTTTTCTTATTAGCTTGTTTAGTGTATGATTGCTGGGCTTTCGCAATTATACCTTTAACTTGAGCAAAAATAGTAGCATGTGTATTGGCAATATCATCAGCTTTAACTTTATTCGACAATGATGTGACAAGTGTATACAATCTATGTCCATAAATGATTTCAAAGTATGCTTTATGTGTAGCTGTGTGTGGTGTATTACTATATGCAAATTGAAGTAGATGCAAGCATGTGTCCCATGTTTGTGGTTTTGAAATTGTGTATGCACGCAAAAGCTCTAGAATTGTACTATTAGTAGCTTCTGTTTGCCCATTGGTTTCAGAATAGAATGCAGATTAGAAATCAATCTTAGTACCCAAATTAGCAAATAAAGTAGTCCAAAAATTATTACAAAATCTAGAATCATGATCAAAAATAATAACTTTTAGCAAACCATGATTAGTGAAGACAGTCTTCAAAAACAATTGTGCAGCTTGAGATGCAATTAATGTTTTTTTGCATGGTAGAAAATATGCTTGTTTACTAAATCAATCTACTATAGTCCAAATCATATCATGATTAGCTTGTGTACTGGGCAAACCAGTTATAAAATTTATTAAAATATGTTCCCATGGACGATAGGAAGTGGTAAAGGCATTAACAAACCATATTGCTTACCATGGTGTCGCTTGACTCTTTGGCAAATTAAAAACTTAAAAACAAAGTTAGAAACATCAGATTCCATTTACGGCCAGTAAAAATCTTCAAACAATATTCTTAAAGTGGAAATAATACCTTTATGACCTTGATATGGAGGACAATGAATTTTGTGCAACACAAATGATCTAAATTAAATAGTGACACACAATCTTTTCTCATAAAACATAAATCTATCATAATAAGACAAAGAATCAATTGAAATCCAGTTATTAATAACTAATTTGTTCTAATCAGCTTGAAAACTGGGGTCACTGTCATAGGTATCATTCATAGGAGTAGGGGAATCAAAGGATAGAACGGAAATATTATGGATACTTGGTCTCCTACTCAATGCATCGGCAACAACATTTTCTCTTCCTGACTGATATTGGATAAGTGGATGACAACTTTGAATGAAAGCAACCTATTTAATATGGCGGTCAGAAATTTGTGTGGCTGACTTTGATAGTTTGCTTGTCAGTTTTAATCATAAATTCAAATTCCATCAAATAGTGTTTCCGTTGATGTAAGGCTTGAACTACATATAACAATTCTTTATCATAGGTGAAATATTTCAACTCAAAAGGTTTAAGTTTGCAACTAGAATAGGCTATGGGATGTGAATCTTGCATGAGGATAGCTCCTATTCCTGATCTGCTAGCATCAGTGACTACTAAGAAGAATGGTCGACTAAAATCAAGTAATTGTAAGACAAGTGCATGTGCTAAAGCATGTTTCAACAAATCAAAAGACTTTTGCTGGTTGTAAGACTAACAATACACAACACTTTTCTTTAAGAATTTCGTCAAAGGCAATGCAAGCAATGAAAAATTTCTCACAAATTTTCTATAAAATCTTGCAAGGCCTAAGAAAGAGCATAACTCATGCACATTTTTAGGGATTGGCCAATTTAGAATTGCCTCTATCTTTTTAGGATCAACGTGAATACCATCAGAAGAAACAATGTGACCTAAGAATTCAATCTAGGTTTGAAAAAATTCACTCTTGTTAGGGTTAGCATACAATTGATTCTCTTTCAATAATTTGAAAACTAAAGATAGATGTTCACAATGCTCATTCTCATCCTTACTAAAAACCAAAATATTATCAAAGAAAATAATCACACAGTTTTGATACTTCAAAAATATACGATTTATCATACGACTGAATATAGCTGGTGTATTGATCAAACCGAAAAGCATAACAAGAAATTCATAATGGCCAAACTGAGTTCTAAATGTAGTCTTAAAAATGTCAAATGTATCCATGCGTACTTGATAATATCCATACTTGAGATCTATCTTGCTAAAAACGGTGGCCCCTTGTAGTTTATCCATGAGGTTGTCTACCCTAGGGATCGGATATCTATTCTTAATAGTGATTTTGTTTAGGGCACGATAGTCAATGCACATCCTATAAGTATTATTTTTCTTCTTAACTAATAGGATAGGTGCACCAAAAGGAGAACTACTGGGCCTAATGAGTCCTCGGTTCAACAGTTCCTCAACTTGTGTTTGGATTTCTTTTTGTCAATCTGATTTTGTCTATAGGGTGCTTTGCATGGTGGTTGAGAACATGGGATTAAACCTATTTTATGGTCTTCAGGACATATAGATGGTAAATCAGAAGCAAAACAATCTTTAAACTATGAAAGAAATGGTACATGCCTAGGATGCATCTTATTTCCTTAGCTTCAATTTCATTCACCCATAGTAAATATGATTTACTACCTTTTCTCAATGCACGTTTAGCATGTGTGTAACTAAGCAATGGAAAATTATCAAGGGTGTGCAATCCATGCAATGTGATTTGTTTTCTGTTAAAATGAATTTTCATGGAATGTGTGGAATAATCTATGTCAGGGTTATATTTGTGACGCCAAGGCATTCCTAAAATAATATCACTAGCTTGCAAAGGCACAACCAAGAAATTTCTACGCTCAACATAATCATCGATTTTAATCTCTAAATCATGCACTTCTTGTGTACCATTGTATCTAGTGCCTAAGAATGCAGCCTTTATGTGATAATGAGTTGGAATAAATTCAATTCTTATACCAACTTTGCAAAAATAAAAACATGCGTGCTTCCATCACCATGCAAAATAAGATTTCCTTGACCATACATCATGCACTAAAGAAATCGCACTAAATAAGATTTCTTTAGTGATTGACATGCACTAAAGAAATCGCATGCACTAAAGAAATCGCATTCTCCCAAGTATTCGGCTTGAACATAATCACTTCCACATAGAAGTGACCAAGCAAACCGGACATATACTTGCGCTTGTGGGTCGCCTCAGAAGCATCTTCAAGCATTCGAAGTTGTAGTAAGGCACTCCAAAAATGCTCAGTGTATTGTGGAATGGATTTAAGGTCTCTTTGTTGTAGGGAATCCCATTGTTTGATGGCTTTCTCACGGAATTGAGGCAGAAGGAAATTCTGCAAAAATTTCTTTTGAAAGGCTTCCCAAGTAGAGGGACACTCAACACTCTTGCGGACAACAATCCACCATAATGATGCTCTGCCTGATAAATGGTTAGTGACGCATTTGAGTTTATCTTTTTCAGCATATTGCTCTTCATGAAAATAGTCGTCAAACTGACTAATAAAAGTAAGAAAACTTTTGCCATCATGTTGCCCATTAAAAGTGCAGAATTTAAAATTTATTTTACTTTTATTGGCCTCTTCTTAAAGAGCATGTGCATCGAGTGTCGCATCAATAGTACGTCGAATGGCATATTCAAGTTGCACTCCGTCTTGCTTGAAAGTGGATTGTTGAAGTGTAGCCAATTGTGCTTGCAAGTTTTGACATTCCCCTCGCTCTTCTTGAATCTGCATCATGAGTAGATCAAATTTATGTTCCATAGTCGGCTCTGGCAAATCACCTTCACCCATAAAATCGTCCATGTTATGATCCGATATCTTGGATTTGATTGAGGATCCATCGCTCATCCTCTAGTTATGTGTGAATAAGACCACGACGAACTTGCTTTGTTTATTCTATAGTGAAAATAGTCTCTTACAAACAAACTAATTATTCTTGTAGTCCAAGTGTGAAGAGATCGTTGAAGATATTTCTCCAATAAGTTCTTTGGTGAGCTCAAAATATGCTTTTGCTTTTACAATCTTGCTTTTCTCGGATACGGCAATTGAAAACGGCCTTCTTCCAAGCAAAATAGTCTTCCGCATAGACTGTGCATGACAGTCTACTTGCTGTAAATTTGTTCAGTCAAGTTGCAAGTGGGAACAAGGGCTTACTGAAGCTTTAGAGCCGGTTCAAGAGTACCGCAATATAAACACATTCTATATAAAGTGTCTGTAATTAAGCTTTAAGCTTAAGTTAGGCTTAAATAACTAATAGATTAAGCTTTAAAAAGCTTAAGTAACCAACTGCAGAACAACGATATATGTTTGATGGAGTCGCCATTAGCAAGTACGTGTCGAAGTACTGGTATGATGAGTTAGAGCTTAAGCTCTCTAAGCTTCAAAATAAATCTTAGCATTATCATTAACATAAATTACTTTTTTTTTAGTTCTATGTCTCCTCTGTGAAAAACAACTTGTAAAAGAGACTTCCTAAGTGGTCCTTCACCTACTACGAGAGGTCCTTCATGATCTGAGTGCTCGAATGGTGGTTCTTCACTACCAGGAACACGCCTATGTTGTCAATTCATCACGAGATGACCTTTAGAGCCCGTTCATTCCGGAAGCTTTGCCTTTGCACGAGATGGCAGGCGATTGGAAGCTCTTGATCTCCACTCCACATTGATACCACTGATGCACAGATTGAATGCTTGATGCATGCGTAGTGAATGTCGAAAGGTCTCCAAGAACAAAGAACTCTACAAACCTTCATAATTTCAAGTACAAAACAAAAGAAAATTTGCACGACATGAGACCAAAGAGACAAATTGGATACAATCTTTCCCCATGCCTTTTGTGAGTGTTTCACAAGGCATGTATTTATAGATTTATTTATCTTCAAGCTCAAAAATAATCTACTTTACAAATAATATGCTTTTTCTTTTGTGTTTGCTCAAATATAAAGTAAAGTGTTTGGGCATCCAAAAGTCGGACTATGCCCAAATACAAATATCAAATAATAAAATATTTAACCGAGTGTCTATGTGCATACAAGATAATAAATATTTTGTCAAGTCCTTTAATAAATAAGCATGCTTAAATAAATATTAGTGTCACACCTTTAGTGATAAGGTACGCACCCATCAAAAATAGTAATTCTTCTAAGCATTTGGATTCATACCATCGCCTAATGCTACCCAATGTCATCATCGCCTGCTCTACATATCAACTAAAGCATTCACAATTGTTAGAAAATAATTAAATAAAACTCAAAAAAAGTAAATACGTAGAAATCTTCAGCTACAAAATAATTAAATACGTTGGAACTCTATCTTAACCTTAATTTAATTTTAGTGCGCACTCTAAACTCATAAACGTCCATTAATTTAATAGATATTTCACAGAATCACCCGTTGTGAAATCACCCACGTGCACATTAAATTAATCTAACGCGCCCGAAAAGGATAAGCGTCCCCGACAACTTCTCACACAAGGAATCCTCCTTGTATACGAGCCCCGACAAATAAATAGTTTTACAGAATCCACCAAAAAACCTCACGAAATCCACCATGGTTCACGGAATCCACCGTGAAATATGCCTCCTGGCACCAACCAAGCACATCAAGGTTAACAATGGATATGAATTGGTCTCCTCCATGTCCCTTATTCTAGCCTCACTTAGCCTTAGCTAAGAGAAGTATATTAGAAGACATTAATATAGGTTTGAAGTATATTAGAAGCCTTTGATTTAGCTATGGTGTATAAATTGCATGAGGTTTAAGCCCTTGCTACAATGGAAGCTAGAAATTGAATGGACAATCAATGCAAAGCATCTAATAATCTTTCTTTACATACTCTTTGTGCTAATAGCAATGAGGACAAAGGAAGTGAGGATCAACAGATTGATTGACATAAGAAGGAGAATTCAATTGATAGGAGACATGGTGCTAGCGAGAATAGGCATGATACAAATATTTCAGCCACCATAGTGAAGGTGTTAGGGATGAGAACTCGATACATCCCATGAAAGTTGTAACCTCTATGCTAAATCACACATATGTCAATAACATGAACTTTCATAAATTATTCTATCCTTGGTTTACATCGAAATTGACTCTACAATATTAGAATATCTATCTTCTAGGTAGATTATACATTATGCAAAAAGCTTTTGGTTCTACATTCTATAGGTGTTTATACCTATTATGGTTTAGTTCATATTGCTTGTAACTTTGGGACTTTTATATTCTATTGTCATTGGCATATCTCTCTGTAGTTTCTCTGTGAATGTGTTCAGTGATTAATGCATTGTTGAATTTTTTCCCAAAGCTATGAACCTCATATATTCTCAATATCTCATATATAAATAATATATTGTTGGGTGCTTCTTTATAATAATTTTATAGTGTTT
>NC_141144.1:9052271-9138660 GCF_053477565.2 Lygodium microphyllum | reverse complement strand
TCAATACTTAGCGGCGGAAATCTAACATGGTTTGTGGACTCCATGGTAGTCCGATGGTTCTCCGCTCATATTAGATTTGGCATTAGCAAGTTGGGAGGCCCACTCTTGATCGTTTCTATCCATGTTTGGCTATGGAGATTGGAGTGGTGGTGTGAATGCGTTTGAAGTCATCTAACCCTTCTGTTATTCTTGCTTCTGCGGATGAGCTTTCCGATAAAAAGCCAAGGTTTCTTAGAGAGTACCTAGCTTTGATGCCATGTGAAGAAATGTTCGAAATGCAAAAAACACAAAACCAATTTTACGACAAAGCACAAATTGATAAACAGAGAACATAGTTAGAGTTAGGGTGACTTAGAGACAGCGAACACAATGAATAATGAAGTAAGTGACTACTGAATATACAGTGCTCATGTAGCAAACACACTGTGCAATCATATTGAACCTCAAACTCTCGTATCTTTGAGATCAATATAGAGGTTATGAGCTAGAGAGTGTGTTGTACTCTAAATAGATCCCAAAACACAGCAAGGTAGCCTCCGTATGTCAAACAATAACAAATGCAGCCAAAGAGGGGTTGGATTTGATGCTGATAAGCAATGAGGAGAGAGAAAGACTAAAAGCGTAGGTACTTGAGGAGAGAGAAAAAGTGGGTGATAGCTGAAAGCAGTAGATGATTGTGCAAGAAGTGTAGGCAATAGCTGGAGAAGAGAAACTTAGCAAACACAGATTGTGAATGATGGCGATAGGTCTAGCTGATGATGTTAGTAGCAAACACAAGCATCATATAGTAGGTGATAGCTCCAGGATACTCACTAACAACTCCTAGATATAGGCAAGAGCTCTAGGCTGCAGGCAATAGCTCACAGGTGGAGTCAAAGATTGGAGTTAGGTGCCAAATGGTAGTAGAAAGCAAAGCTTTGACCGCGATGTCCTCTGCGAATGGGGTGTGGGCAGCAGAGATACGGCACTTGAAACCTGCAAAAACTAGATTGAGGGGGAGTGGTGGGATGTATGCCTATTTATAGAAAGTTTGGGGCACCCAAATTAGGTTTTGTATGTGGGACAGAGTAACTCTCTAGGATCACGTTTCTTTAAAAAAAAAAGAGGTTTCTTCATTAATTAAGCATGTTTTGGGGCTGTTTAAGTTATGCTAATGCATTTTTAGCTCAACACATTTTACCCCTTTAATCTTGGACAATGGACAGCCAATTGACCCAAAATTGGCATCCCTTTTGGTATTTCTTTGTCTTCTTTTGCAAATGAATGGAGTACAATTGAGATTCACCGATCTCCTTTGCCAATCCAAGTGCTACTTCTTGTCATTATTAATGACCAGCAGGCCTTCAAACCGATTTGCCACTGGCTTGCTTGGGAAATTGGCCTTCACCTTGCTCCTTGAAAGAAAAATTTAGCCCCAAATCTGATATGGGCTGGACGGCCTCTTAAATCCCTAAAATTCTTTGCTTTCAACGGCTGGAATTCATGTCCTAGGCCTCAATTCTGAGCATGTATCCTGAGGTGGTTGTTAAACCCTAATTTTTGCTGTAAATCAGGGTTTACAACAAACATTTTCAAATATCTTCACCTTTGATGACTCAAATGGCTAGATTTTGCCGAGATAATTTGAGAGATGATTGTAGGATGAGAGAGAATGCTGTAGAGAGAAATTTTAGAGTTTTATTGCGAGAAAGGCTGAAAAACTGTTGCTTCTCTACTCAAATAGCCATGGAAGTTATCATTTGACAGCTTAGGACTACTAGAAAGGCTGCTATTCCCTCCTCTATGTTGTCACCTACACCAGAAGGACCTTAGATTGTTGTCACCTGTACTTGGAGGGCTTCAAACTGATGTTGCATGGTGTAGGATTGGTCCTTGGTGGTTGCAAATCCATTAGTAGCATCTTCTTGCTCTCTAATAGCCTTCTTCTCTCTCACAGTGCTTGGAATAGATTTCCACTAGCCCGCAAAAACTTTTTTCCTAGTTGTATGGGAAAGAAATGCCAAGTGGCATTCTTCTAATTCCATTTTCTAGCATTATCCTATCTATATTTTTAGAAAATTAATTTTGAAAAATAATTTAATAATTAATTTAGTGCTCAAAAAATTAATTTTACCAACTAATAATTAAATTGACTAGGCCATTGGAATTAATTAATTAATTAATGTATAGTCTTTAATGTCACCATTGATATTAGTGGCTAATAAATTGGTCTAGGCCAAAATCTAACACGAGGTACCACATAATACTTGTCAAACATAACTTACTATAACTTTTGTCTTTGGTATCAAGTAATATTCGGAGTTGTGGGTCCCACACTATGAAATAATTAACTTGCACCTTACTTGTGCAAGTCACATTAGGACATTTGATTAACTTTCAATCAAATGCTAAGCAGAGCAATAAAATTTCACGTCCTCCTAACAAATGCAATGTGGTTTGATGATGGTGATAGGTTGCAAAAGTGACTAGCAGGATTGGCACCTCCAAGACCAAGCAATTGCAGTAGTAGAGGATCTACAAGGGCTAGTGACAGTAGATTGGCCTACTTTAGACAACAAATGTTGTAGTCTGAAGGATGGTGACAGTTATGAAGATACGCTAGGGTTTGCATTGAGGACACATATCATGTATGACCAAGATATAAACACAAAGACTTAGACAGAGACAAGCAAAACTCACACCCTAAATGCAAAATGCAAAATGCAAAAACTCAAAAATCAAACACAGAGACAAGAAACTTTGAAGTAAATGAATGTTGTTGAAGTAGGAAGAGGAGCGGGAGGATGTCGGTCTTTAAGTAGTGCCGAGAACCATATGAATGAAGATGATGAAGCATCCCTAGTGAAAGAGTAAGGATAGAAGTCACCGCCATGATAGCATTAAGAGAGAGGTTGCATAATCCGCCGTAGGAGGGGAAGCCTCCATGTCGGTAGAAGAGAAAAACTTTAAGTAGATGAAACCATGAAAGGGATGGTGTGCATCTCCTTTCTACAACCTAGGGAGGATTGGTGCAAGCTTGTATGTTAGCCTTACACTGAAATACAAAATCATGCAAAAGAGATCAAAAAATCTGTAAGCATAAAGGTGAGTAGTGAGATGCTTAAAAAAATAAATTTGAAAATGAAAAAAAGCAAAGCTAAGTGCAATGCAATGAGTATGTGAGTATGCAGCGGAAGCCACCATCTCGTACAACGAGGTGGGGAAGTGGTCCTAGAAGATGCAGTGGATATCCTAGGAATGGATGAGTAAAGTGCAAGCGGTGAGCCACTAGCAGACCAATGAGCCAATCCTTCAGGAAAAACGAAGGAGATAGACTATTGAGACTGTTCGCGTGCCACACATCCAGTAGCCGCTGGGGTAGATGAAGCAAATGGTGCGATAGCGGGAAGTGTAGCCCCACTGGACTAGCTAGCCGGAGTGGAGGTGGTGGCATCAATCTGCATTGGTTTTCTAGGAAAAAGACCCTAGGCCTTGGTATGACACTTCTCCACATGGCTCGACCTTTGGCAATGTGTGCAAAACCTATTTTTCTTAAGAATTGGCTATCAAAGGGGTCATGTTTCTTTGGTTTCGTCGAAGGAAGTTGTGTCCCCTTTTTTTTGGCTTGCCTTCGCATCTTGTGATTTTTTTCCAGTACTGGTTTTCCCTCCCAAAAAAGAGGTCATCAACCCTCGCTCCTTTGAATGAATGTGTGTGGAGGACTTCTTGTCGACAGTGGACTTGATTGTGTAGCCTTGCGTAATGCAAGAATTGGGACTCAAACTTGTAGAAGGTCGGCAATCTAGGTAGTGCGATAATATATTGGATAAAATGAAAGTATTTGTCAAGCAACTTGTTCAAGAAGAACGTAAGCTAATCATTGTTTGACTTTGGGGAGTGAGTAGTAGTAAACTTGGCGAGTAACTGCCGATATTCGGCCAACTTGACTTTTAGATCATCCCTTTCCTTAATGGAAACTCTTGAAGCTCAAAATCTCGATCGATACATCAAATGTGATCTTGAGTTGCATAGTGGTCAATGATATGATTTCAACTCTCAAATGCAAGGGGAAAATGCTATAATTGAGAGTGGAACTCAGGAAGCAACCCCTACATTAACTCAACTTTGGCTGTGGCGTTGTGGGCTCTCCATTGATAGATGTGATCAGGGTGAGCTAATCGAGGGTCCAGCATAGACTTAGTATCAACGGTGAGGTCCTAAAGTCCTTGAGATCCGTGAAGGCATTTTTGGCTGTTGTAACAAGGGTGGTAGTGTTAGAAGATGAGAAGGTGTGTAATGAGGATAGGGTGAATAAGGGGGATAGGGTGGGGGAGTGGAGTATACTTGGGAAGGAATCCCAAAAGCCCACCATGCGCACGAGAAGTGTGCACAGTGGTTCCAAAGGTGGACATGGGTGGATTGGGTATGGAGATGGTAACTGCATGAGAAGCTAAAGGTGGAGAGATAGGGACATGGGGAGTAGAAGATGGAAATTCTTGCATAGGAGTGACCCAAGGGATGTGTGATGATAATCCATAAGCAGAGGATGGATATTCTTGCGCCTGAAAGGTCGTGTGGGGGGTTTGTAAGTGTTTAGGGGTTGTGAGGGGGATGCCCCTCACAGCCGTCCCAGAGTGAAAGGATGTGGTAAAGTGGGGGGTAGGTGAAAGATACAATATTAAAGGGCGGCATTCTCCCTAAGGATGTACCAAGAGGTGGACTGCATGGAGGGAAGGTAGATGGTGGGATGGAGAAAGAGAAAGTGCTAAGAGTTGAGATAGAAGATACAACCCCTAGTGCACGTTGAGTGGAAGTGAAATGTAATCCAAAATTTGGAATGAAGTTGAGTAGATTAGAATGTGGAGAAAATAGCGATGGGATGGGAGGGAGTTGAGAAGTGTAATTTACTTGCTCAAATGATATAGATGGTAAATATATACTTTATGAAGGGAATTTGCTTCGAGAGCCTCTTGTATTAAAGTTAACATATTGAAAATCATCCCTATCCTGTACAATAAAAGAAGAATCAGGAGAGAGTTTTGGCTCATATGACTAAAAAGGGTTATTCAAACTTGACACAAGCCCTAGCTGAGATAAAGATAGATGGATCGCCAGACTCGCTAAATGTCATGGTTTCTCCAAGATCAGAGAGATGACCAGTCTCACCAATCAATCCAGATGGAGTAGTAGCACTCGTTGGAGGATTGTAAACCTGACTGTATCTAATGTGCAAGTACTCTTCAAACTCTTCATACGTAAGATGACAAAACGAGAAGAAGAAGATGGGAACGGTGAAGGTATGTCTACCTCCTCCTTGAGACCATAATACCTTCTCAGAGCCTTCAATGATGGAGAAGCTTGATAGGGTGTCATAGAATCTAAAGAAGAAGGTGCTTGAGACATTATGAATGAGAATCGAGTTGCGTGTGAGTCTTGCACAAAGACTAACCTCCACAATCACCGCTAGTAAACACCGATACCAGAAGTGGTAAACTCGGGTAGTAAATGCTAATGCTCGGCCAACTTGACTTTCAGATCATCCACTTTCTTAATGGAAAACTCCTAAAGCTCAAAATCGAGATTGATACTTTGAGTGCGATCTCAAGTTGCGTAGCGGTCAACGAGATGACTCCAACGCTTAGATGCGACAGGAAAATGTTGTAATTGAGAGTGGAACTCAGGAAGCAACCCCTGTATTAACTCAACATTGGTTGTGGCATTGCGGGCTCTCCATTGACGGATGTGAGGAGGGTGAGCTAATTGAGGGTCCGCGGCACGACATAAACTCAGTACCAACGATGAGGTGTCAAAGTCCGTGAGATTCAAGTACTTGTTGCACGAAGTTTGACTAAGTGGTAAAATCCCACCCGTTAAAACGAGTCTTATTTGTGAAGGTATTCTTGGCCGTTGCAACAAGAGTAGTAGTGCTAGGAGATGAAGAAGGTGCGTAGTGGGGGTAGGGTGAATAGGGGGAATAGGGTGGGGGAATGGAGTATACTTGGAAAGAAATCCCAAAGTGCCCACCATGTATATGAGAAGTGTGCATAGCGGATCCAAATGTGGGCAAGGGCGGACTAGGCATGGTAGTCACATGTGGAGCCCAAGGCAGAGGGATATGGACACGGGGAGTAGAGGATGGAAATCCTTACGTAGGAGTGACCCAAGGGATGTGTGATGATAGTCCATAAGCAGAGGATGGATATCCTTGCACTTGAAAGGTCGTGTAGGGGTTTGTGAGTGTCTGGGGTTAGTGAGGAAAATTTCCATTACAACCGTCCTAGAGTGGAAGGATGTGGTAAAGTGGGGGTATGTGGAATGTACAGTGTTAAAGGGTGGCATTCCCCCTAACGATGCACCAGGAGGTGGAGGGAGTGGAGGGTAGGTAGATGATGGGATGGAGAAAGAGAAATTATTAGGAGCAAAGATGGAAGATCCAACCACTAGTATGCTTTGAGCGGAAGTGGAATGTAATCCAAGATTTTGGAATGAGGATTTGTGTAGATCAGAATGTGGAGAAGATAGTGGTGGGATTGGAGGGAGTTGAGAAGTGTGATTTATGTGCTCAAATGAAACAGATGGTAGAGATATACTTGATGAAGGGTCTTCGAGAGCTTCCTTTATTAATGTGAACATAGTGAAAATCATTCGGATCTTGCACAACAAAAGAGGAACTAGGAGAGGGTTTTGGCTCATACAACTCAAAGGATTATACAAACGTGACACAAGGCTTGGTGGCGATAAAGGAGATGGATTGCTAGATGTGCCGAATGTCATAATCCCTCCAGGATCAGAGAGATGGCCACTATTACCAATTGGTCCACTCGAAGTAGTAGTACTTGTTCGGGGAGTGTAAATCGAACTATACGTGATGTGTAAGTACTCCTCAAAACTTGTCATCTATAAGGTGATCAAAACGAGAAGCAAAAGATGGTAATGGTGAAGGTGTGTCTACCTCCTTCTCGAGACCATAATGCCTTCTCAGAGCCTTCAATGTTTAAGAAGCTTGATAGGGCATCATAGGATCCGAAGAAAAAGGTGCCGGAGACATTATGAGTCAGAATCGAGTTGCATGTGAGTCTCCGCACAAAGAATAGCCTCCATAATCACCATAATATACTATTTAGAAGAGCATCGACTCTGATACCATGTGAAGATATACTAGGGTTTGCATTGAGGAAACATAGCATGTACGTCTAAGACTGAAACACAAAGACTCCGACAAAGACAAGCAAAACTCAAGCCTTAAAAACAAAATGCAAAATGCAAAAACTCAAAACTCAAACATAGAGACAAAAAGAGAGAGAAGAAACTCTAAAGTGAATGAATGCTATAAATGAATGCAAGGGTATACACAATGCCCAAGGGCAAAGCAATGCAGTTTTGGAGAGTGATGTTGTAATGAGGACATGCATTTTTGAAACCTCACTTAACATGTGGATTAATTTTTAATCGCATGATTAAGTAAATGTTGCACATGTGAGGTGCAATTGGAGTTAAAGTAAATTTACGAGCCCGGGACCCGAAGAAATCACGGGTTGTCAAAGGCAAAAGTTGCTATAATTTATGCCGCATAGGTACTCGGTAGTATCTGGTGCTAGTTAGGCCCAGGTCATCCATTTGGCCATAAGTGTCAGTTGGTGACACTAGAGAAGTGGCTTTTAATGGTACCTAACGTCGAACTGATGGTCAAAAATGGCACAGAGACACTCAGGAATGGAAGTTGCCTAGCCAATTTAATTATTGGCTAGTCAGATTATTTTTTAGGGCATCGAAATAATTATTAGATTAATTTTCAATATTTAAAGGTTGAAAAATAATATTTAATTATAGAAAATGTTGGAAAAACCATTTGAAAAGGCTGCCACTTAACAAAAATGCCCATGCAAGACTAAAAAACGTCTTTAGAGGTTGGAGAGGCATTTTTAGTATATTCAGGCTGCAAGAGAGAGGGAGGAGATGCTGCTGGTCTGATTTGCAGCCATTGGATGACCTTTTGAGGCTGCCAAGGGTAGGAGAAGACCAATCAACAGCAGAAGACATTATCTACAGGCTGTTGAGACAAGGCAACAGCAATAAATGACTAATTTTCTTCAGTTCTTTGCATCTACAGCTGTTGTGGCAGGGCAGCAGCTGCATTTGACTGATTTTCAGCCATTCTTTGCGACAAAACTCTGAATTTTCTCTCTCTACAAATTTCCCTCTTATCTCCCAGCCATTTCATAGCCTTGCTCCGAAGATCTTAGCATTTGGACCCTTGGAGATTGAGAAATTTTAGATTTCTTTGCTGTAAACCCTAATTTACAGCAAAAATTAGGGTTTAGCAGCAACCTCTGGAATCGTGCCAGAAATTGGAAGCTCCAGGACTTGGATAGAATAAGTCTGAAGCTGTTTTTAGCCTATTCATGTGGAGGGACCAGGAACTAATTGAATTTGGGGCATTTTCCATCTCCTTGAAAGCGGGTGAAGGCCAATTGATTGCCCGAATCAAGGGGCAAATCAGATTAAAGACTTCTTGTTGATTTTGAACAGCAAGGGGAGTTGGAATATTGAAAGGGATTGGGAGAATCCCATTGTAAATCAACTTCTTCTTCAATAAAGCTAAATAAATACCGAAAGGAGCGCTAATTTTGGGACCAATTAGGTATGCATTGTAAATCAACTTCTTCTTCAATAAAGCTAAATAAATACCGAAAGGAGCGCTAATTTTGGGACCAATTAGGAAAACAATAAATGCAAATCTGAAAATACAAATTTACCTACTGATCTTGGACAATGCACACCCGATTAGCCCCAAAATTGGTGTCCCTTTTAGTATTTCTTTAGCTTTGTTGAAGAAAAAGTTGATTTACAATGGGATTCTCCCGATCCCCTTCGCAATTCAAACTCCCCTTGTTGTCCAAAGTGATCAGCAAGTCTTCAATCTGATTTGCCCCTTGATTTGGGCACTTAATTGGCCTTCACCCGCTTCATAGATTATGGAAATGCCCCAAATTCAATGGCTGGCTGGTCCTCCACTTGAATTAAGCTAAAATTCATCTTGAGCCCTAAAAAATCCAAGACTTGGAGCTTTCAATTTTTGGCATGCTTCCCGAGGCTGCTACTAAACCCTAATTTTTGTTGTAAATTGGGATTTATATCAGAGAAATTTGCAATTTCACAGCCTCCAAGGGTTCAAATGCTAAGATCTTTGGAGCAAGGCTGTGAAATGGCTGGGAGAAGAGAGAGAAAGCTGTAGAGAGAGAAAATTTAAAGCTTTGTCATGAAGAATGATTGAAAATTAGTGGAATGCAGCTGCCGCCCTGCCACAACAGCTTGTAGATGCAAAGAACTGAAGAAAATCAGTAATTTATTGTTGTTGCCTTATCTCAACAGCCTGTAGATGCTGTCACGTGCTGTTGATTGGTCTTCTGCTGCTCTTGGCAGCTTCAAAAAGTTCTTCAATGGCTGCAAATCAGACCAGTAGTCTCTCCTCCCTCTCTCTTGCAGGCTGAACTTATAAAAATGCCCCTCTCTAGCCTCTAAAGACGTTTTTCAATCTTCCATGGGCATTTTTGACCATTGATAGCCTTCCTAAATGGTTTTTCAAGTATTTTTCATAATTAAATATTATTTGTCAGTCTTTAAATACTTAAAATTAATCTAATTATTATTTCCGCGCCTTGAAAAATAATCAGACTAGCCAATAATTAAATTGGCTAGGCAACTTTCATTTGCGAGTGTCTCTGCGCTATCTTTGACCATCAGATTGACATTAGGTACTGTAACCAACCTTTCTTCCGTGGATGGGTGGTGAATCCCTGATTACAACATAATTATGGCAGTAAACAATTTTTTGCAAATCTGGAAATACAAATTTACCTACTGATCTTGGACAATGCACACCCGATTGGCGCCAAAATTGGCGCCCCTTTCGGTATTTTTTTAGCTTTATTGAAGAAGAAGTTGATTTACAATGGGATTTTTCCAATCCCTTTTGGTATTCCAACTGCCCTTGCTGTGATGAATTACCAGCAAATCTTTAATCCGATTTGCCCCTTGATTCGAGCAATCAATTAGCCTTCACCCGCTTTGATGGAGATGGAAAATGCCCAAAATTCAATTATTTGTTGGTCCCTCCACTTGAATAAGCTAAAAACAACTTCAGTCTCGTTGAATCCAAGTCTTGGAGCTTCCAGTTTTTGGCATGCTTCTCGAGGCTATTACTAAACCATAATTTCTGTTGCAAATTAAAGTTTATAGCAGAGAAATCTGAAATTTCTCAACCTCCAAGGGTCCAAATGCTGAGATCTTCGGAGCAAGGCTTTGAAATGGCTGGGAGATAAGATGGAAAGTTGTAGAGAGAGAAAATTCAGAGTTTTGTTGCAAAGGACTGAAAATCAATCAAATGTAGTTGCTGCCCTACCACAATAGCTTGTAGATACAATGAATTGAAGAAACTCAATCATTTATTGCTGTTGTCCTGTCTTGACATGCTGTAGATGCTGTCACGTGCTGTTGATTGGTCTTCTCCTGCCCTTGGCAGCTTAGAGGGGTCTTCAATGGCTGCAAATCAGACTAGCAACATCTTCTCGCTCTCTCTTGCATGTTGAATACACTAAAAATGCCTCTCTCTAGTCTCTAAAGACGTTTCTCAGTCTTGCATGTGCATTTTTGACAAGCGGCAACCTTCCCAAATGGTTTTTCCAGCATTGGCCATAATTAAATGTTAATTTTCAGCTTTTAAACACTGAAAATTAATCTAATAATTATTTCAGTGTCCTGAAAAATAATCTGATTGGCCAATAAGTAAATTGGCTAGACAACTTCCATTCCTGAGTGTCTCTGTGTCATCTTTGACCATCAGATTGGCCTTAGGTACCATTAAATGCCACTTCTCTAGTGTCACCAACTGACACTTATGGCCAAATGAATGACCTAGGCCAACAATTGACACCAGATAGCACCAAGTGTCTGTGCGGCATAACTTATAGCAACTTTTACCTTTGACATGCCGTGATTTTCTCGGGTCCCGGGCTCGTAAATTTACTTTAACCCTAGTTACACCCACATGTGCAACATTTACTTAATCATGTGATTAAAAATTAATCTACATGTCAAGCGAGGTTTCAAAAATACATGTCGTCATGACAGCCCTCTCTCCCATTATTGTGGATGGGTTGTAAATCCCTGATTACAATTTAATTATAGCAGCAAACAATCAGTGCAAATTTGAAAATACAAATTTACCTACTAATCTTGGACAATGCACACCCGATTGCCCCAAAAATTGGCACCCCTTTCGGTATTTCTTTAGCTCTATTGAAGAAGAAGTTGATTTACAATGGGATTCTCCCAATCCCTTTCGGTATTTCAACTCCCCTTGTTGTGATGAATCACCTGTAAATCTTTAATCCGATTTGCCCCTTGATTTGGGCAATCGATTGGCCTTCACCCGCTTTGATGGTGATGGAAAATGCCCCAAATTCAATTATTTCCTGGTCCCTCCACTTGAATAGGGTAAAAATAGCTTCAGCCCTATTCTATCCAAGTCTTGGAGCTTCCAAGTTTTGGCACACTTTCCGAGGCTGTTGCTAATTCCTAATTTCTTCTGCAGATTAGGGTTTACAACATGAAATCTGAAATTTCTCAGCCTCTAGGGATCCAAATGTTGAGATCTTCAGAGCAAGGTTGTGAAATGACTGGGAGATGAGATGGAAAGCTGTAGAGAGAAAAAATTCAGAGTTTTGTCGTGAAGAATGATTGAAAATTTTCTCGGGTCGTGGGCTCGTAAATTTACTTTAACCCTAGTTGCAGCCACATGTGCAATATTTACTTAATCGTGTGATTAAAAATTAATTCACAGGTTAAGTGAGGTTTCAAAAATACATGTCCTTATGACATGTACCATTAAATGCCACTTCTCTATTGTCACCACATGCGCCAGACTGTTGTAGATAACAATGGCCAGCTTGGACCACGATATCTTCTACGTCTGAGATGTGGGCAACTGGTGCGCAAATCGGATGCCGGATGCGTACGTAGTGAGCGCCTCAAGGTCTCCAAGAACAAAAGAACTCTAGTAAAGCTCATAAAACAAGAAGAAAGATTTGCATGACATGAAGAAAAGAGACAAATTGGGTACAATCTCTCCCCATGCCTTGTGTGAGCGCTTCACAAGGCACGTATTTATAAATTTATTCATCTCAAAGCTTAAAAATAGCCCAATTTATAATTAGCATGTTTTTAGATTTTGTGTTTGCTTTTGTCTAAATAAAGAATAAAGTGACTGGGCAACCCAAAAGTCGGGCTGTGCCCAAATATAATATCTAATAATAAAATATTTAAACCGAGCGTCTATACACATACAAAATAATAAATATTTATCAAGCGCTTCAATAAATAAGCGCGCCTAATTAAATATTAGTGCCACGTTTTTAATGATAAGGCGCGTGCCCATAAAAAATGATAATCTCTTTTAGGTAATTTGAATACACGCTATCGCTCAGTGCTTTCCAACGCCACTGTCGCTTGCTCTACCATCAACTGAAGCATTCACAATTGTTTGAAAATAATAAAATTAAACCGACAAAAATGAATACCTAGCAGTCTTGAGCTACAAAATAATAAAATAGGTTGGAACTTTGTCCTAACCTTAATTTAATACGAGTGCAATCTAAACTCATAAATGTCTATTAATTTAAATATGTATTTTGCGGAATCACCCACGTGCACATTAAATTAACACGACGTCTGAGAAAGACATGCGTCCTCATCAACTTCTCGCATAAGGAATTCACCTTGTGTACGAGCCGCGGCAAATAAATATAGTTTTATGGAATCCACCGTAAAACCTTATGGAATTCACTGTGGTCTCAAGGAATCCACCGTGGAATATGCCTCATGGTATTATACCCTTGGGGTGGAATAGCAATTATCCTGAATTGCTACTAGCTCAATGTGGAGTGAGCAGTGAGAGGTAAGCGATTAGGTTACGGGCGTGCATCCATTGGGCCTCTTCAACAGGATGATTTTTAAATTTAACCAAATATCTAGAGTATCTATGACCAGTTCTAGTGGTCATAAAGTTAGTATCTAAAATAGTTTTAGGTTTAAGGATTTCAGTTTTTTCTTCTAACAAACGAGAGTTTTAGCCTCTAAAAGGTTATAGCAAATTGATATGAAAAGTATTATGAATTTTTCAGTGTTGGGATAGCTGTAATTTAAATGCATTGTCATTGATTTTGTGAATGATTTTGAAAGATCTATAAAATCTAGGGGCTATCTTAACAACAGGGTGTTTCTCAACACTTTGCAATCTTCTCTTTTCAATGCTTGATCAAAGATAATCGTCAACTTTGAAACTCATAGCTTTCCTTTTCTTATTAGCTTGTTTAGTATATGTTTGTTGGGCTTTCGCAATCATATCTTTAACTTCAGCAAAAATAGTAGCATGCGTATTAGCAATATCATCAGCAGCTTTAACTTTGTTTGACAATGATGTAACAAGTGTAGACAATCTATGTCCATAAATAATTTCAAAAGATACTTTTTGTGTAGCTGTGTGGTGTATTATTATATGCAAATTAAAGTAGATGCAAGTATGTATCCCATGTTTGTGGTTTTGAAATTGTGTATGCACGCAAAAGATCTAGAATGGTATTATTAGTAGCTTTTGTTTGCCCATTGGTTTCAGGATGAAATACAGATGAGAAATCAATCTTAGTACCTAAATTAACAAACAAAGTAGTCCAAAAATTATTACAGAATCTAGAATCACGATAAAAAATAATAACTTTTAACAAACCATGGTTAGTAAAAACAGTCTTAAAAAACAATTGTGCAACTTGAGATGGAGTTAATGTTTTCTTATATGGAAGGAAATATGTTTGTTTACTAAATCAATCTACAATAGTCTAAATCATATCATGATTAGCTTGTGTGTTAGGCAAACCAGTGATAAAATCCATTGAAATATATTTCTATGGTCGTTCAAGAATTGATAAAGATATTAACAAACCATATTGCCTATCATGGTGTCGCTTGACTCGTTGACAAATTAAACATTTAAAAACAAAGTTAGAAATATCAGATTTCATTTGTGGTCGGTAAAAATCTTCAACCAATATTCTTAAAGTAAAAATAATGCCTCTATGGCCTTGATATAGGGGACAATGAATTTCGTGCAACACAAATTATCTAAATGGAACAGTGACACACAATCTTTTCTCATAAAACATAAATCCATCAAAATAAGACAAAGAATCAATTAGAATCCAGTTATTAGTAAGTAATTTATTCAAATCAGCTTGAAAACTGGGGACTTGGTCATAGATATCTTTCATAGTGATAAGAGAATCAAAAGATAGAACGGAAATATTATGGATACTTAGTTTTCTATTTAAGGCATCGGCAACAACATTCTCTTTTTCGGATTGATATTGGATAAGTGGATGAAAACTTTGAATGAAAGCAGCCCATCTAATATGACGGTCAGAGATTAGTGGTTGATTAAGAAGATACTTGATATTTTGTTGGCCAGGTTTGATTATGAATTCAGATCCCATTAGATAGTGTTTTCATTGATATAAGGCTTGTACTACAACTAATAATTCCTTAGTATAGGTAGAATACTTCAGCTTAGATGGTTTAAGTTTGTAATTAGAATAGGCTATGAGATGTGAATTTTGCATAATGACAGCTCTTATTCTAGATCCGCTAGCATCAGTGACTACTAGAAAGAATAGTCTATTAAAATCAGGTAATTGCAAAACAAGGGCACGCGTTAAAGCATATTTCAATAAATCAAGAGACTTTTGTTGATTATTAGACCAATGATATACAATACCTTTCTTTAATAATTTTGTTAAAGGTAATGCAAGTAATGAAAAATTTCTCGTAAATTTTATGTAAAAGCTAGTAAGACCTTAGAAAGAACGTAACTCATGCACATTTTCAGGATTGGCCAATTCAAAATTGCTTCTAATTTTTTAGGATCGACTTGAATAGCATTAGAAGAAACAATATATTCTAAGTATTCAATTTGGGTTTGGAAAAATGCACTCTTTTCAGGGTTAGTATATAATTGATTCTCTTTCAATAATTTGAAAACCAAAGATAAATATTCATAGTGCTTATTCTCATTCTTATTGAAAACCAATATGTCATCAAAGAAAATAATTACACAATGCTCATGCTTAAAAAATATACGATTCATTATATGACTGAATGTGGCTAGTGCATTAGTTAAACCAAAAGGTATAACAAGGAATTCATAATGATCAAATTGAGTTTTAAATGCGGTTTTAAAAATGTCAGATGTATCCAATCGTACTCGATGATATCCAGATTTGAGAGCTATTTTGCTAAAAATAGTTGCCCCTTGTAGTTTATTCACGAGGTCGTCTACCCTAGGGATCGGATATCTATTCTTAATAGTGGTCTTGTTTAGGACACGATAATCAATTCCATCCTATATGTATTATTTTCTTTCTTTACTAATAGAACATGTGCACCAAAAAGAGAACTACTGGGCCTAATGAGACCTCGGTTTAACAATTCTTCAACTTGGGCTCGGATTTCTTTATGTTTAATTTGATTGTGTCTATAAGGTGGTTTACATGGTGGTTGAGAACTAGGAATTAGATCTATTTTATGGTCTTCATGATGTATAGGTGGTAAACCAGGGGGTAAATCAGGAGCAAAACAATCTTTAAATTGTGAAAGAAGCACCCATACTAAGTAAGATTTGCTATCTTTTCTCAAAGTATGTTTAGCCTGTGTATAACTAAGCAAGGAAAAATTATTAAAAGTATGCGTTCCGTGTAATATGATTTGTTTTCTGTTAGAATGAATTTTCATTGAATGTGTGGAATAATCCATGTCGGGATTATATTTGTGACGCCAAGGCATTCCTAAATTGATATCACTAGCTTGCAAATGTACAACCAAGAAATTTATGCGCTCAATATAATTATCAATTTTAATTTCTAAATCATGAACTTTTTATGTATCATTATATCTAGTGCTTAAGAATACAACTTTTATGCGATAATGCGTTGGAACAGTATGTAAATTCAATTCTTTTACTAATTTTATAGAAATAAAATCATGTGTATTCCCATCATTATGTAAAACAATCTTTTCGTGACCATGCACAAGACATTTCATCGTTAATAGTGAATGAAGATTTGATATACTTGGTAAAGTATTTGAAGTAGTACCGATATCGTCATCATCTTTCGTGAAATTCGAAATTTCTTCATGGTCTTTGTCTTCAATTGCTTCCAAGTAGTGCATGTGAACAATTGGCTTTTTGGATTAACAATTTATTGCTAAGTGTCCAAGTTGATGGCACTTGTAGCAAACTATAGACTTCGCTTTGGAAACATTATTGGTAATGACTGGAAGTTTAGGTATGTTGGGATTTGACTGGAGAGAAGGCTTAGGATTTGAATTTGTGTTTAATGGTAAAGTAGGGAGTCGTGTCCAAGATTTACGGAAAGAAGAAGGAACAAAGCGATTTTGATTAAATCTTTGAAAGTTCGAATTTAATTGCTTTGTACCAAAGTTACCGTTAGTTGGAAATTGTTATGGTCGCTTCTCTCGTCCATGAATTTTATCTTCAGTATCATGGGCCAAAGAAGTCGCATCTTCAAAAGTCTTTAGCTTGAACGTGTTCACTTCCGCATGGAAGTGACCAAGCAAACCGGACATATACTTGTGCATGTGGATCGCCTCAAGAACATCTTCAAGCATTCGAAGTTGCAGTAAGGCATTCCGGAAACGCTCAGTGTATTGCGGAATAGGCTCACGATCTCTTTGTTGTAGAAGATCCCATTGTTTGATTGCTTTTTCATGGAATTGAGGTGGAAGAAAATTTTGCAAAAATTTCTTTTGAAAGGCCTTCCAAGTAGTAGAACAATCAATACTCTTGCGGACTTTTCACCATAACGATGCTTTGTTTACTAAATGGTTAGTGACACATTTGAGTTTATCTTTCTCAACATATTGCTATTCATGGAAATAATCATCAAACTGACTGATAAAAGCGAGAATAGTTTTTCCGTCATGTAGCCCATTAAAAGTACGGAATATGAAATTTCTTTTACTTATCTTGGCTTCTTTCGTGATAGACTGTGCTTGGAGTGTCACATCGATGGTACATTGT
This sequence comes from Lygodium microphyllum, assembly GCF_053477565.2. Lineage (NCBI taxonomy): Eukaryota > Viridiplantae > Streptophyta > Polypodiopsida > Schizaeales > Lygodiaceae > Lygodium > Lygodium microphyllum. The sequence goes on along the minus strand of NC_141144.1, from coordinate 9,121,535 downwards.
ATAACATCTTCGGGTTGCAGTCCATCTTAATCGACAGTGGATTGTTGAAGAGTAGCTAGTTGAGCTTGTAAAGTTTGATGTGCTCTTCATTTCTCTTGAAGTTGCATCATAATTAGGTCCAATTTTTGCTTTATCGTTGGTTTCGGTAAATCACATTCGGCCATAAAATCTTCCATAGTTTGATCGGACATCCTGCAAAATCTTAAACAACCTCACACACTCGAAATATTGTTAGAGGGATGAGCGTAGCTCAAGTTTGGGTTTACAAGGCTTGCTTAAAAAAAAAAAAGGGCTTTTGCGATCTTGCTTCTTTGCGGTTACGGAAATTGATGAAGATCTTCTTTCAACGAATACTTCTTCCGTATAGAGTGCGTATAACAATCTGCTTGCTGGAAATTGTCTTTGTTACAGCGCAGGTGTGAATAAAGACTTGCTGAAGTTGCAGAGCGGGTTCGGGGTTGGTTCAGTGTGAACAACTGCTATAGAAAGGTTTAAGTGGAAAATTTTTGAAGCTTTAGAAAGCTTAGGACCTTTAAGCTTTTAAAAAGCTTGACTTTTTGAATATTAATCATGACAGGACGGCGGCACCTTCTTGACGACGTCGACTGCAGCAAGTACGTCCTTTTGTAACGATTCGTTAAAATTAGGAAGGTTAAGCTTTTTCTTAAGCTTTATAAAGCTTAAAAGCTTAAACTTAATAAGTTTTCTTCTTTGTTTTCTTAAAACAAAAACATCTTTATAAAGGAGCTTTCCGAGTGGTCCTCTGTCGCCAGAGAGTGGTTCTTCGCGATCGGACAGTATTAAAGGGTGTTTTTCACTGCCAGGAACACGCTGGTATTGACGGTTCGTCACGAGACTGCTTGTAGAGCCCGTTCGTTCCAAGAGCTTCACCTTCGCGCGAGATGGTAAGTGATTGGAAGCCCCTGATCTCAGCTTTGCTGTGATACCACTGGTGCGCAAATCGGATGCTGGATGCGTACGTAGCGAGCGTAGGAAGGTCCCAAGAACAAAAGAACTCTACTAAAGCTCATAAAACAAGAAGAAAGATTTGCATGACATGAAGAAAAGAGACAAATTCGGTACAATCTCTCCCCATGCCTTGTATGAGCGTTTCACAAGGCATATTTTTATAAATTTATTCATCTCAAAGCTAAAAAATAGTCCAATTTACAATTAGCATGCTTTTAGCTTTTGTGTTTGCTTTTGTCCAAATAAAGAATAAAGTGGTTGCGCGGCCCAAAAGTTAGGCTATGTCCAAATACAATATCTAATAATAAAATATTTTAACCGAGCGCCTATGCACATAAAAAATAATAAATATTTGTCAAGCGCTTCAATAAATAAGCGCACCTAAATAAATATTAGTGCTACACCTTTAATAATAAGGTGTGCGCCCATAAAAAATGATATTTTCTTTTAGGTAATTTGAATATACGCTATCGGCCAGTGCTTCCCAACGCCACCGTTGCCTGCTCCACATATCAATCGAAGCATTCACAATTGTTAGAAAATAATAAAAATAAATCGACAAAAGTGAATACCTAGCAGTCTTCAGCTACAAAATAATAAAATAGGTTGAAACTCTGTCCTAACCTTAATTTAATACGAGTATACTCTAAAATCATAAACCTCCATTAATTTAAATATGTATTTTGCGGAATCACCCACTGTGGAATCACCCACGTACACATTAAATTAATATGACGTCCCAAAAGGATAGGTGTCCCCGTCAACTTCTCGCACAAGGAATCCACCTTGTGTACGAGCCCCGGCAAATAAATATAGTTTTACGGAATCCATCGAAAGCCCTCACGGAATCCATCGTGGAATAAAAACCTCACGGAATCCTCCGCGGTCTCACGGAATCCACCGTGGAATATGTCTCTTGGCATCAGCAGCAAGTTGAAATACATGAAATCTGCAAAAACGAGATTGGGGCTGAATGGAGGGTAGCATATCTATTGGAATGCATTCCTTTTTAAATAAACAAGGTTTTTTTCCTTAATTAAGCACGTTTTTGGGTTGTTTAAGTGAAGTTAATGCATTTTTAGCCCAACATCTTGTCTCAGACCCAACAACGGTTCCACAAGAATCAGTCTAGCCAAGCCCTTTTTTTTTTCTTTATCTTTTACTCCAAGGCGTCCTACTCCAGAACAGCTAGAGCATCAGACAAAGGGTGCGCGTTGGTGGCTGCTCAGTGGCCTACTAAGACTATAGAGACGATGGTTATTTAAAGGTAAGAATGGTCGAAGCTTGCTTGGACGAGCTATGGTAGGAGAGCAAGAGCAAGAAAAAGAGAGAGAGCAAATGGGAACTCCAACAGTCACAATGTGTGATCGGGCCCAGTTTCTTATTTCAATTGCTCACCTAGTCTTGAGTTCATAAAGAAATATATGTCTTCCTCATTACTCATAAACCAAAAATTGTTTTGTACACATCCTTCATCATGAAAATCGTCCATACCAATAGGAGAAGGGGAATCATCATTAACAGAATCTGAAATGGTAGACATACTTGGCACTGGAGAGAATAAGTATGAAGGCAATGGAGTGTACTCTCTGCCAGTTTCCAATTGCAGATGGCCAGTCCTAAGTGGAGATTCCACCCTTCGTGCATGGTCAGTAGATCGGTGCACCGAATCTAAAGGGTGAAATTCTGACTTGCCTTCTATTTATTGCTGGGCTCTCTGCATCAAAATGAGATTGTACTCAGCTGCAATGATCTCGTAATTTCGTGGAACTCCATGGTAGTCTAATATTTGTCCGGCCATGTTGGGAGCTTGCGAAGCAAGCTATGAGGCCCACTCCGACTCGTTCCTCAATGGATTTATCTCGGATATGAGAAGTGTGGAAGTAGTGTTCGAAGTCATTTTCCCTTCTATTGTTCTTGCTTCTTGTATAGAGCTTTCAGATCAAGGTCTAAGTTTCTCTCAAAGAACTCGGCTTTGATACCATGTGAAGAAATACCCAAACACAGAAACACAAATAACACCGTACGACAAAGCACAGACTGATAGAACACAGTGAGGGTTAGGGTGACTAAGAGACAATGAACACAAAGAATGAATGAAATGATAGGACTATTGAATATACAATGCTCATGCAGCAAACACACTATGTAGTGAATGAATACTGTACCTCAAAATCCTATACCTCTAGGATCAAGGTAGGGGTAATGAGCTAGAGAGTGTGTTATACTTCGAACGTAGGATCAAGGTAGGGGTAATGAGCTAGAGAGTGTGTTATACTTCGAACGGATCCCAAATTGCAGCAAGGCAGCCTCTAGATGTTGAACACTAGCAAACGCAGCCAAGGAAGGTTGGATTTGATGCAAACGGCAATGTAGGAGAGAGAAAGACTAAAAAACGCAGGAAAAACCAGTAGCAGCAATCAGCATGCTGAAATCAGCACCGAACAGTGTGTGGTAGGCTGGAAATAGGTGCCAGATTGTTTTAAACAGCAATGGCCAGCTTGGACCGTGATATCCTCCGCATCCAGGGTGTAGGCAGCAAGCTGAAACACTTGAAATTTGCAAAAACGAGATTGGGACTGAATGGAGGGTAGCATACCTATTTACAGGGTTGTCTTCGTACGTAGTACGAATTGATCCGTACGGTATGATCCGTATGATACGGTACAGTACGTATCCGTACTATTTAGTACGAAAAAATGGGCACTTTTTGGCCACTCTACTTTAAGTTTATAAATTTCTTTTTTTCTTTCTCATTTCTTTTTTTTTTCTTCTTTCTTTCTTATTTCTTCCCCAAGCCCCTCCCCCTCTCTCTCTCTCTCTCAAGCTTCTCACACCTCTTTCTCTCAAGTCTCTCTCTCTCTCTCTCTAAACCTTCTCTCTCTCTCTCTAGCCTCTTCCTCTCTCTAGTTGCACTAATACCACGTACGAAAGGTTTGATACTATACCATACTTTAGGTACCACCCACTCCCCAATGTCCCAGTATAGTCTATGAAGAGGCTTTCTCTTGTATTGAACTGCACTTTGGGACAAGCTAAATGCTCCTTATATTAATATGATTCTCCCATGAGATTAGGTTATTTGAGATTCAAACAATGTCTCTCAACCTTCTCTCTCTCAAGCCCACACTTCTCTTATTTGTATGATCATGCATGTATGATGCATCCACTCCCATCCATGTAGTTATAAGTTGTAGGTAGTAGTAGCATATGTTGCACATTCCGCATTAGGTTTTGGCATGTTACCCTCAAGTAGTCATCTTATATACTCTAATAACATTGCTATTTAGACTTGAAATATCTATTCTATTATCCTTTGTCCAAAATAATCAAGTTATTTTTTTGTCGTACTAATAGCGTACCATACCTTATAAAATCTTAAGGTACCATTCAGTACCGTATTTTATCGCACCTTACCGTATCGTACCTTTTATACTTGCAACTATGCCTATTTATAGAAAGTTTAGGCCCTCCCAAGTGGGTTTGTGCTTATGGGATATAGACACTCTCTAGGAATGCTTTTCTTTTTAAATAAACAAGGTTTTTTCTTTAATTAAGCATGTTTTGGGGCTGTTTAAGTGTAGCTAATGCATGTTTAGCTCAACAAGAGAATGGTCACCAACTTCCACCTTGGGGTGAAAAGCTTGAACATAGATTACAGGGCTAACGCTTGATGACAAGGGAGGGCTGCCACCTGTTGCTTGGGTGATGGAGAGTCGAACGCACGAAGGAGGAGGCAGTTTGTGGCTGGCAATGGTAGATGGACCAAACTCAATAGATGAGTGAGAACTTGCACTGAAGGGATGAGAATGAATGGTGGGTAGCATGTCTATTTATAGATATTGAAGGGTGCCCTAAAAATTAGAGATTTGGGGGACCATTGAAACTTTCTTGAACCGCACACCAAATTTGCATTTTTCAGTAGTTAAGCATGTTTTGGGGTTGTTAAAAAATGCTAATCAACTGTAAAGCGTGTTTTAGCTCAACACAACATGTTGAGTGTGTTGACCAGGTGCCAAGACAATCATGAAGGTTGATGGAGACGATGGTGAAGGATGGCAAAAGGGAATTGGAATATGCAAAGTCGCGGGAGAAATCCCTATTTATAGACACATGAGTCAACCGATTGTCTACGTGGCACATGAACACTTTCGGTGCATTAAATGTGGGTGTCCAGACACTTTAGGTACATTTAATTTTTGACTTTTTGGGGATATTTAATGAGCTGAAAAAAGGGGTTAGAATTGAGCAATTCTTTGGTGCTTGCAAAAAACCGAGCCAATAGAAACTAGAAAGCTTGCTTGACCAAGAGGTTTCACCCCTTCTATTTTATCCCTAGAGGTTCCATCCTAGAGGGGCCAAGGCATCTTTGCATTTGTCAATGGGTGCTTGACGGTCGCCCAATAACATACCAGGACTATAAAGGCAATGGCTGTCTTTCCTTGGAGCCCAATTATTTTATTTTTTGTGGGTTTTTTTTCCTTTTCTTTTGATAAAAACAGTCCTCAATTTTCTTTTGTGACTGTTTGGTGGGAAAGGGATCCTTAGCTTACATGCTTGTCAACAAAAAACTAGCCAAGCACGTGTAAGGGTGTCAAATATGAAGTAATGGTAAAGAGGGTATGTAGGTGATTGAATTGTAGGCAGAGATTGCTAAGGATTGGACGTGAGCAAGGTGCTCTGCTCAATGACATGCATAGAGTAATGCTACACACTACAAATAAGAATGCTCATGCAACAGATGCCACTTGGATGGTGTCTCTCATGGGGGAAATTGTTTAGTTGCCCAAGTGCCCTTTTATAAAGACATAGTATAGGGGAGATTAAAAATTGGGGGAAATGAAAATACCAAAAATTGAGTTTCAGACTGTTGGAAACAGGGGGAGGAGTTTTAGATTTTAGCATTAAATCCATATATAGATACTTAAATATATTGAAGTACATAACACTACTCACTTCAAATTTACAGGAAACTCCAAGCACCCATGTCACATGAACTTATCTTCATTGTGTCTCTATATCTTATATCAAAAGAATTGTGACAAGTTGAGGGCTTCAGCCTTCAAGCTTTGTGTCTCTATTTTAGTAACTACAGATTGCTAGCAGGAGTTGCCAAGTTAGTACTAGCTTCTTAGTTATACAAACTTTGCGTGTCTACTTCCATTTGCTCACTATAGATAGCTTTAATGAAGAGAAATAAGCATGCAAAAATGTGCAATAAAAGCGTAATTTGAAGGCTAGAACTAAGAATTGAGAACTAAAACACATTCCTTGCTAGTCAAAAACTAAGACATGGGGGGTAAAGTTTAGGGCCTCTCCCCCCTTAAACCCCCATCCAAAAAAAGAAAAGAAAAGATTGTTCTTGAAACACATTTCGGAGTTTTCAAATGTCTTGAAAACAGTGTTTTAAAAATTGAGGTCCCAAAATGCCATTTTGTGGTACTATGCTCAAAGATGATGGTGATGATCATGCAATGCAAAGGGTAGGTACAAGAGGGAAGGGATGCTGATGTAACATGTCAAGGATAAAAAGACAATGTTGAAACCTGAAGATACCAAATGAAGAGTAGAAAACCGTTCTTCCATGGATGTTGATGCTAAAGGAGGAGTCATCTGATGTCGATCTTTGTGTGGTAGACTCTTAACAATGCCTGTACTTGATCTTGGAGGGGGCTCCAATGCCGACTAAGTGGCATAGGCAAGCTTGAATCTCAAACTTGGAGATGCCTCCAATACTAGTTGAGAACTGCCAATTAGCAGTTTGCCTTTTGGTGCATCTTTGATTATTGTTTCTTGAAATCCATATTCATACTGATCTGGGTCTGCATAGTGACTTGCACTTAATTTTTGCATAACAAAAGGAGCATATAAAAAAGGGATAGTATGATCTTGCCACTGGGCTTGATTGTGGTGAAGAATTTGGACTCTTGATTGTATCGCAAGTGGTTTGTCTTCCCTCAAGTGATAGGTGATTGGGTTCAATAGCTGAGTGCCCCAATTGAGAAGCAGCTTGTAAATTAATATGAAAAGAAGAAGAGCTGGGCTTCAATGTGAAGATTCCTAGAAGAAAACTAAGTAGAAGAAAATTGACTAGAAGATGATGATGGAACATTGTCCTCCACATCAAGACCATAATGCCTCAATAGGGCCTCCGTCGAGAGGATCCCAAGATGGAGTTGTTTGAGCCATTGTGAGTCAATGTGTGACATATAGTGTGGTCAAGAACAAACCAAGCACTCAATGATAGTCTTAGGACACTCTTAGAAGAGCATCGCCTTCGATAACACGTGGAGATATGCTAGGGTTTGACTAAGAACACATAGGATGTACGAACAGGACTAAAACACATTACTTTAGACAAAAATGGACAGTGCATGGCTGTGGGTGGGGGAGATGTTGATGTGTGTCATCCATTGGAGATGAATCCAGAGTATGCTAACTGCCAGTCAGACCAGAGGCCGATGAAGAAAAGTGCCAAATGCGCAAAAACCACTTGTTGTAGATAAAAATGTAGATGAAGCTGACATAAAAAAGTTCTGGAAAACTAAAAATACAGCGACTAGCAGCTGGAATGTTGACATGGCAGTCAGGGTGGCATGATCAGCAGTCACCAAAAGTGACCAACAGCTGGGTGAAGCAGAAAAGTGGCTGGAAATTGTAAACACAGCCTGGCCTGATTATGTCAACGGGCTGCAGAAGTGACCAGCAGTTGGGCAGCTCCAGGATGTAGCAAAGGCAGCAGGATGACCTCCAAGACGCAGCAGGAGGACCTGCAAGGGCTGGGGACAGCAGGTTGGCCTGCTCTAGATAGCAAATGCAGCAGTTTGAATGATGGTGATAACAGGTGGAGTGTGTTGAATAGGTGCTGAAGCAGTCATGGAGGCTGATGGAGATGATGGTGAAGGATGGCAAAAGGGATTGGGGATGTGCAAAGTGGCTGGACAGATCCCTATTTGCAGAAAGATGCACTAAATGTGGGTGCCTGGACACTTAAGGTTCATTAAATACTTGAGTTTTGGGGATGTTTAATGAGCTGGAAAAAGGGATTAAAACTGATTAACACTTTGTTGCTTAACAATATCAGCCCTCCTATGGAATTGGCTGCTGCTTACTCTTCCATCTGCTGCAAGCTTTCTACAAGAATGGATCCAAATCCAGAAAATTCAACTCTGAATTTACTAACTTTGTAACTGATTTATCTCTGAATTATTTGGGGCAAATCTTTTTTGTATCTGTCAACCTATAGAAGCATCTTAAAAAACATGCGGTCACATATATTCTTCTTTGAATCAGCAAATCTTCTTTCACTATACGATTCATGAACTCCATGCATGGATCAAAGCTGTCCTTTTGTTAGGAGTCATTTCTGAAATCTTGTAAAATGGTTTCTGGAAACCATTAGTCACAAATGATGCTTTCCAAGCCTAATAGACTGATATAAGGTTTTATAGTTCCCTGGTCATAGTTATGAGTGTGACACCCCTCAATAGAAATCCTTAAAAGCCCATGGGCTATGAAATCCCGAGTCCACAATGTAAGCACTTTTCTTATTAGTTGTTCCAAAGACATGAAGCTTTTTGGTGTATAGTCATGTACCTTTCTATTGTATCATGTTTTGGATTGATTCACTTATGGGGCTTTTAGTATTGTTAACCATTTTTACTTCTCCCTTCGACCTAGTTCCTCATTTGTAACATATAAAAATTTGGGGTGTTTATGTCTTTTCATTTATTTATCATCTTTTCTGTCATTTACTGATTGGGCCTTTATTAGGTTTCAATTCTATTTAGCACTGTCTTGTCTCATTCCTCTCTTTTATTATTGTAGCGATATAAAGCTATCTGCAACAAAGTTTATTTTTGCTTTTTGCAGGAAGTAGAAAAGCTTCGGGCAGAAAGGAATCATGTTGCTAGTATGATGAAGGGAAAGCTGGATTCTGAAAGGAGAAATGAGCTTGTTGAGGAAGGTCTTGTTCTGAATTACTGAGTTTTATTTCTGTATAGAGTTTTCATTATGCAAATTGCTGGGTCAGTTTGGCCATTATAATGGTTACCGCAATATTGGGTTTGATATTACAGGAAAGCGACTGAAGGAGGTGCTAACTGGACTTGAAGCTGAGCTTACGACTTTGTCGGACGTATTGCAGCATGAGGGCCAACGATTACCTAACATGACACATCCAAATGCTCCAATAGGTGCAGAAGATGCAGCAAAAATAAGAAAAGTGGTAATGGATGAGTGCTTTGCTATAACATGTTTACTTTCAATGTGCCAGTCCTACCTATGCTTATTAGATGATGGCAGGTTGGAAGCAAGCACACGTTTGATTTTCCTGTGAAAAACCATGTTGAGCTAGGTGAAGCATTGGACTTGATAGACTTCGAGGCTGCAGCAGAGGTATGCTTTCTTACTGCAGCAGGGATATCATGAGAGTAGAATTTTCAGTGGACTCCATGTCATACTGGCAGGACTTGTGTGTTCTGGAGTTTCAATTGAATTTGGTCTCTAATGATGGTCATTCATATCTAGTCGTTACAACTTGATCATTATTGGTGGATTCCATCCATATCTTCAATGTTGAAAGGTGACCGGTATTAAAATCAAACTTTTCTTTCATTGGCTGAGCGATTGTGCTTGCATGTGTGCATTCTGAAGGCCAATTGAGAAGTGGAGATTACTAGGTTCATCACATATTGAGAGATAGGGACACAATGTCATTGAAGAAACTCCAGGGCACACAAATAGTAGCAAACTACCTATAGTTCAAATGTGGTGAGAAACAATGAGCCTAAACAAAGGAGGAACACTCTGCAGCTGGAGTTATTAGCACTTGTGCTGCCAACCCAAGTCATGACCCACTCTTTGGGCATACTGTGTTTATTAGTTTTCATCCATGTAACCTGGCTCTTGTTCTATTTGGAGCTTTGTCATGCATGTGAGCATACTCAAACTTGAATTGCCTTGGTAACATCCTTATGTACAAGACAGCAATGTAAGGGAAAAGGATTCGTGCTCAGCAATCTCTTTTAAATGTTACAGACCGTGCAAGCTCAGTTTTTAAAAATAGGGAACTTATCAACATTAGTTATTGAGAAGCACTAAGCAATTCAAAAGTAAACACAAAGGCTATCCCTAGTTGGCTGTTATGTGTGGTGACATCATAACACTAGAAAACCAGTAGAGGCTGTTGAAACAATAATCACACTCTCAACAAGCAACCAAATTGCTAATATCTAACAGAGATCACTCTCAACAAGTACCAATTTGCTAATCTAAGAAAAGGAGAGATATGCTCAGAGGGTAATAACGAGCTCCTCTGTTTTGAAGTCATAGAAACTTGTATGCTTCTCATGAAATGCTTTAGAGGTCTTCCTAGAGAGGAGTTCATAGCAAATCCTTTGGGTTCTCTTACTTGTCAAACTTTGCGATATGTGTTGATACCAAGCATAAGGTGCCTGCCTCAAGCCATATAAGGCCTTCCTCAAGCATCCTTTGATCCTTGGGGTGTTTGAACTTTGTGGCTCTTCCATGTACATCTTCTCTTGAAGACATCATTTAGAAGAGTTGCCTTCACATCCATTTTGAGATGGGTGATGGCCAGTCAATCCTAATGGTAGTCATTTAAGCTGTTGATGCAATTGTTTCTACACAGCCAACTTGGTCATTTGGGCAAGTTCCTTGGTTTCAAGACAAACTTTGAATTTGTCCAAGGTCCATTAGTGTTGTATTTGGTCTTATTAGGCCCATCTAGCACTCATAGGATGAACCAATTCCCAAGTTTGATTTTGATCAATAAAATCCAGCTCCTTTTGCATGGAGCATTGCATATGTCCTATGCAAGTCTCCTCTAAATAAGTAGGCTCTCATCCTCCAATCTCTTGTCCATAAGGTCATATTTTCACACTATGTGAACCAACATGCTAATATGCTATTGTGACCATTGCTAATGCCACAATTGTCCTTTGTAAGCTTTTTGCACGGAGCTTTAGATAGGGTAGAACCTTGGACTCTTGATTAGTATCTTGAACCTGCGTCATATGGAGAATGCGATTGTTGAGGAGGTTCTTTGGCCTATGGGTCACTTGCATACTGAAACTCCTATCCATCGGTATATTTTGGCTATGGTATATTTGCCCCTTTGGCGATGGTATATTTGCAAGGGGGACCTTTGATAAAGGTGGTGGGATGTTGAGCTACCAAATTGAGGACAACTTTAACACAAAACCATGTATTAAGTCCTAGTTTACCTCCACAAAAACAGCCCCTAAAGCATTTTTTCTTAAAGAGATTTTTTATTCTGGTAGTAGGAGAAATGCTCCAAAAGCTGCTATAGGAGGGCATGTTGTGGGTATCCATCTCTATCCCCAGTTCATTCAATCACTCCATCATCATTACCCTCTCCAACTGGCTGTCCATCTACTGCTGGCTGCCACCCTATCCTTGGTTGTGCTACCCACTCTTTGGGAGTCAGTGCCCTTACCGGCAGCCTACCACCCTTACTGCCCAGGCTGTCACCAGTATGTCTGGAGGCTCCTTCTTGCTGTTACCATCATGAGTGCACTATTGTGACCGGTGGCGTGAGGATCGAGACACGCAATGCTTTCTCACAGCAGAGAGACAGAGACAGAGTGCACAGTAGAGAGTGAGAGTGAGCACGACTTGTGGGTACAATGACGAGTGTACCTCTTTAGGTTTTTAGATAGATATATATAAGAAAGTACAAATGACGACTTGTGGGTACAATGACGAGTGTATGTCTTTGACGACTTGTGGGTACAATGAGGAGTGTACCTCTTTAGGTTTTTAGATAGACATATATATGAAAGTACAAATGTGCTAAGGGTGTGTTCACACCTGTGCATATATAAAAGGCACAACGACCCTTTATTCCCAACAACCTCCCACCTAAAGGCAATGTGCCTTAAGAGAAGAAAAGAATCAGCTAAGTCTAGGTATGTACAAAGCTGAAATACATATATCTATCCAACTCCCATCATCTGTCGGCAATGAGCTAACCGCTTTGCTGGAAGACCTTTCTTGAGAAGATCTGCAAGATTATCATCTGTATGCACTTTGACAAGCTCAATGTTCTTGCTGTCAAGTACATCTCTAATGAAGTGGTACTTTACTTGTATGTGCTTCGTCTTTGCATGAAAGACGGGATTGCGTGCTAGCATGATAGCACTCTGACTATCACAATGAAGAATAGGTAACTTTGTAATTCCAAGCTCTCCCACCAAACGTGAAAGCCACAAAGCCTTCTTGCATGTCTCAGTGGCAGCCACATACTCTGCCTGTGTAGTAGACAATACAACACACTTATGTAGCTTGGAGATCCAAGAGACTGCTCCTCCTGTGAAGGTAAACACATACCCAGAAGTGGACTTTTTGCAATCCGCATGACCAACATAGTCTGCATTCGTAAAGCCAACGACAGATACCTTCTACTTTCCAAAGTAGATGCACAAATCCTTTGTGCCTTTGAGGTATCTCATAATACATTTCACTGCTTTCCAATGCTTTTTACCAGGATTTGTCATGTATCTGCTAACTCCCATTGCAAAGGCAATGTCAGGACGTGTAGCAACCATAGCATACATCAAACTGCCAACAGTTGAAACAAATGGTATCTTGGCCATTTCAGCCTTCTCATCATTAGATGTAGGGCTATCCTCTGTACGGAGTTTCACATATGGAGTCAATGGAACCCCAATTCTTTTCCCCCCCTTCATATTGAAACACTGCAAAACCTTGGAGATATATTCTTACTGAGATAGATAGAGTAATCCTTTGATCTATCTCTGAGTATTCGCATGCCAAGAATGTGATTTGCATCACCAAGATCCTTCATGTCAAAGTTGCCATGAAGATTTTTTTTGATTTAGTGAGTCAAGGGCATGAGTATTCTTGCCAGCAGTCAGCATGTCATCAACATACAAAACCAAGATAATCAGATTGCCATCTGCGGCCTTCTTGGTGTACAAGTAGTGATCCACTTGACTTCTATGAAAACCTTGAGATTGCATAAATGTATCAAACTTATGATACCGTTCTCTTGGTGTTTGTTTTAGCCCATACGTTTCTTTTGAGTTTACATACCATCTTCTCTTTCCCTTTTGCCAAAAACCCTTCAAGCTGCTGCATATATATATCTTCATGCAGATTATCATGTAAGAATGTAGTCTTTACATCCATCTGTATGAGCTCCATATCTTCAGTTGCAACCAAGCCCAAAATGATTCTCAATGTAGTCATCTTGACTACAGGAGAGAAGATCTCATCAAAGTCAACTCCATGTTCATGCTTGTACCCCTTTGCAACCAATCTTACTTTGTACTTTGGCGAGGAACTAGAAGTGATATTTATCTTGTAAACCCATTTGCATGGAAGGGTTTTTTGCCCTTTAGGCAACCGCACCAAGTCCCAAGTGCCATTTTTCTCAAGAGATTCCATCTCTGACAACATGGCTTTATACCATTTCTTACTGTCCTGTCTATCCATTGCTTCCTTGAAGCAAGACGGTTCACCACAGTCTGTCAACATGACATAATTAGCCACATTGTTTGCACCAGGAACAAATCTATCAGGTTGTCTAGTAGCCCTAGACGATCTCCTAACCCAATGATCATTGTTTGTTGGCTGTCGAGCATTTTCAGCTTGCTATCCTGGCATTTCAAGTTGTAAATTAGCATTAATAGCTTGTTGTCCTGGTTGTTCCTGCACATCTAGTGGCTCATCATTATGGGCAATAGCTGCTTGATCATTTCCAACATTATTTTCTGCATTTGTAGGTTCATTTACAGTAGGTATTTGCTACTGTATAGCGGGCATATTTTGCTGTCCAAAAGGTATTTCTTCTCGGAATACAACCCTACGGAGCTCCTCAGTCTTTTTAGGATGTTTACGCATGCGATCTTCCCGGAAGATAACATCATTGCTGCGTACTACTTTCCTTTTCTTGGGATCCCACAATCTATACTCCATTTCACCCTCGTCACCATATCGCAGAAAATGCATTTATAGAACTTTGGCTCAAGTTTGTTGCGTTTTTCTTTATGAATGTACACAAATGCTTCGTAGGAAAATACTTTCAAGTGTGCATACGAAGGTGGCTTGCCCGACCATGCTTCTTGGGAAACTTCCTCCCCTCCCCCCCCCCGGCGCCGCCCCAAAGACGTGTTTGGTGATTGATACAAGGTATCAAGTGTACGGCTGTCATAACAGCCTTTGTCCAAAAACCATGGGATAATGCAGCATGAGACAACATCATATGGACCTTATCCTGTATGATCCGATTCATACGCTTTGCAACTCCATTTTGGGGTAGATTGAGGGGCAGTGAGCTCCCTCTTTATCCCTTTGCTGTCACAGAATGGCTGAAAGGCCTTGGATACATATTTCCTACCATTGTCAGAGCGAAGACACTTAAGTGTCTTATCAGTTTGATTTTCAACCGATGCCAAGAAATTTTTAAACTTGTCAAGCACTTCGTCCTTGCTACGGATAGGGTAAACCCATATCTTCCGTGTAGCATCATCGACAAAGGTGACAAAATATTTCTTTCCCCCTAAAGATAACCCTGGCATTTGATATACATCAGAATGTACTAACTCTAGAGGAGAAGATTTCAGCGAAAGAGACTTCTTATGAGACGTCTGTGCATGTTTACCATAAACACAATGATCTCAATGCTCAAAATGAGCATAACGAAGACAAGGCAAGTAACCCAAACGAGAAAATACTTTCATTCCAGTTTGACTCATGTGTCCCAACCGGCCATACCACAAAGAAACACTTGGTTGCTCAGTCACGGCAACAACATGATTGCTCACACTAGATACATGGAGGGGATACAAGGTATCACTTTTACAACCTCTGGCAATCACTCTAGATCCCTTACAAATCTTCAATTTTCCATCTCCTAAGGTGGTATGTAATCCATCGTCATCTAGCTGCCCTGTGCTAATCAAGCTCTTCTTGAGCTGAGGTACATGCTAAAGTGTGAAGACAGAACCATGTTGAAACTGCAACTGCACAATGTCAATACTTGCAATGTCATATGCATAGTTGTCCCCAAGATGGACAACACCATGTCGACCCCTGTATAGTCAGAGAACCACTCACGATGAGGGGTGATATGAAAGGAAGCATCTGAATCGAGAATTCAAGTGTGCATGTCATCATGTGTATCTGCAAGTAAAGCATGTGCACTAAAGTGTGAAGAGACCAAGAGTACGTCATTCCCACTGTCAGTGTCATGAGTGACTACATTCACCTCTTCAATTTTGACATTGCTATTCTTAGGCTAATTCTCTTTTTTCTCTTCCTTGCTATGATCTGTCTTCTTGCCCTTTCCTTTTCCTTTCTTCCATTCGTAGCAATTACGTTTAAAGTGACCCTTTTTGCAACAATAATGGCATTCAACATCCTTGCCACTTGATTTACTATGTCCCTTGCTATCAGATTTGCCTTTCTGTTGTGCCCCTAGTATGCAAAGCACTGGAAGACTTACTGGATGCATTGTTTTGCCGATTCATTTCTTCCATGAGTAGAGCACTCTCTACATTAGCATACAAAAGAATCGCATTAGAATTGCTCATAGTAGTCGTGAATGTATCCCGACTCTTTGGCAGAGTGCAAAGCAAGAACGTAGCCTTAAATTCTTCATCAATCAAGAACTTCAAGGCAACCAACTGGCTGAAAATGGAGTTAAACTCACTCAAATGAGTAGACATTGATGTACCCTCTTTCATACGCAAATCCATAAGCTTTTTGAGCCAATACACTTTGCTTGCGGCAGTCTTTTGTGCATATAGTTTTTCCAGTTGAGTCCAAATAGCATATGCAGAATCCAAACCTTCAATGTTAAACAGCAAGGCATTAGAAATCGATAGCTCGATGGTTGAGCGTGCATGCTCATTTAACTCATCCCAATCTTCATGTTCCATTTCTGCAGGCTTTGCCCCTTTGGTCTTAATTGGCTTTGCTTGCGTCTTCTGCAACAGGATATTGTAGCACTGTTTTTGCTAGAGTGCAAAATTATGTGCTCCTTCAAGCTTCTTAATGTGCATGAGATTATTGCTGTCACTGCTGCCAGCCATGATTTTCAGCCCAAATGTGACCGAAAGATTCAGCAAATGCAGGCCCAACTGTCACACAAGTGAAGAATTTGTTTGCCTTGGGAAAGTCTTTGGGAATAAGGCTCACAGAAAAAAATCTGTCTGACGACTGAGCGCCTTCCATGCGCCCATATTTTCCAACAAGAGGAACCTGGTAATAATGACCCGCTGGCGCACCGTCATTTTGTGCCACTTTATATCCGCCGGCTGCAAGGGCAGGAGAATCTGTTCTAGCCATATCGAGCCAAAAGACAAGGAGAATCCCTTAAGATTTGCCGATGAGGGCCACTTTTCCACCTCGAGGTCTATTCGAAGTGGGTATCTACTGCCCGCAGACTGTGAGCCGTAATAGCACGTTACCGTTATTAAATCCCCCCGGTGGGCTTTAAGGGGAACTTTGTGAAATCTATCTATGGGCATATGAGGCTCTCTCCGCGTTTTTTTCATTTCTATAACGTACGGCTTTGACGGAGGATGAAACAAACCAGCAATAAATGACCACGTAGAAGCAGAAATTTCAGATCTATAAGTAAATTTTCAGAAGCACCAAACCTTGTGCTACAACACTCCACAAATGATTACAGCTGTTTCAAGGGCAAATACATCACATTACATGATAAGTCCCAAAATTTAGCTGCAATTTTTGTTGTACATGCACCCATGGGCATAAAATTTGACACGCACGGTCAAGAGCCCCAAAATTTTTTTGCTCAAAGTATCAACCATACATCTGCACTGTCTCTGACATGCATAGAATAGGCCAATTTTGCCAAAATAGAGCAATTTCAGCAAAACCTCCAAATTTTTTCAAGTGCTAGATGTCCAAATTGCATGGAATTAAACCCACATGTACATAAAATGACCAAATGGCGCACAAATTTTGCCCAAACAACAAAGGCCCTAAATTGCACGGGGTCCAATGTGCATCAATGTCAAGAAATTGGGTAAATTTCAGCCCAATTCTTGCATGTACATGAAAAGCCCCAAATGTCGGAGGCAAAATGTCACAAATTCCTGTAATTTCTGAGACAAATGGTCTTGCTCTGCATCACAATCTCCAAATCCGAGAAAAGCCCCAAATTTTCGGGCCAAGACTGTACAGATCTGCACTTTGTGAGTATGCGCGCGAACCCTCGTCAAGGAGGAGTAGAAACTTTTTTTTAAAAAGAAAAGAAAGAAAGAAAAAAAACGTGACCGAGGGGGGGGGGGGTCCGTTGACCCGTTGTGTAGTCGCTCGTGCAGTCACCATGCGCCCGTCGGCAGGTCATTGCCCTAGAGCGTGTCGTTTGATCTAGTTGCAGCCCATTTGTCGCCGCGCGTCAGCTGCCCTGTTGAGTCTGCAGCAACTGTGGCCCACGACCTCACGACCTCACGACCTGCTCGCCTTCTGCAGCCCGCCTTTTGTAACAGTTGTTGTCTGCTACTCGTTGAGCCCACCTGGGACTCCTACAACACCTGTTGTCTGTTTCGTCTCAAGAAGCATGCACTCCTTGCTGTTTTGATACCGGTTTGTTGTGACTGGTGGCACAAGGATTGAGACACGCAATGCTTTCTCATAGCAAAGAGACAGAGACAGAGAGTGCAGAGTAGAGAGTGAGAGTGAGCATGACTTGTGTTACAATGATGAGTGTACCTCTTTAGGTTTTTAGATAGATATATATATATATGAAAGTACAAATGTGCCAAGGGTGTGTTCACACCTGTATACATAGAAAAGGCATGATGGCCCTTTATTCCCAACATACACTCTATCTATTGCATTTTGCTTGTAGAGGCTTGTTAGTTGCTGTGTTTCATCTTTGGTTCTAGGCTGTTGTCCATTGTCGACATCATCAATTGCAAAAATTGCCCACAACTATTGCATTTTCATCACCCTTTGCTCTAGTATAATGCATTGATATTATCTTGGTTTAGTTGTGCTTGAGATTGTCAAAGGTAAAATTTTCACTCTCCCCCTAAATTTGCTCCAATGAGAGATGCAGCTGTCGAATAGTCTCCACTTCTTTGAGCTTCCCATATTAGTATCACATTTTCATTTTAAAATTCATTTAGCAGTTTTTCATTGTTATTTTCTTTTTCTTTTCTTTTGCATTCTTGTTTGAGTTCACAATGTTTTAGTTGTGGTCCTACACTTAAGTGTTCGCCTTGTGCAGACTCTAGTATACCTTCACATGGTGTTTGTTACGAGGGCGACAAGAACATGGCAAGGACAAGTATTGTCATCTCACAACTTATAGGAGAATAACTTGAAGAAGAAGAACTTATTTCTTTATTACAAAAGGATGAAGCACAACAATATATATCTTGATATAAGACAAGAACTCGATATTAGACTAGATGAAAGCCAAGATAAGACAGGGCAAGAACTAGAGATACATGGCTTGAATTGGAACTAGAGGAGGAGTCATCCTTGCAAGAGTGTCACAATTGGTGTTGGCAAGATTGAAGGGCTTGTTGCCCAAGACTCCTATTTATACTCGACTTGAGAAGATTAAGGGAAAGCTTGTAGATAATGATATTGTTGATGATATAAGCATTGTTGATATAAGTGATGACATAAGCAATGTTGATGAAAGCTTTGATACAAGCGTTCTTCTACATCCTATCAAAAAATCTTCTAGGATCTTCCTAGAATCACCTAGAACTTTTTGTAATCTTCCAAAAGTTTCTAGAAGATACTAGGTTTCTTGCTATCCAGAACATTTCTCCCCACCCCCCTTTAAGCAACGAGTTTCATGAGGTGCAGTGGGGTTTCTAGGTTAAGGCTCTTAGCTTCAATGGATGCCATTAATGAAACTCCTTTACTTCAGCAAGTACTGGGTGAAGATGGAAGGTTGGTTCTCATGTTTGCTCACTAGCTTTATAGCTCTTTTAACGAACAACGCATTCAAGCCTTTTGTGAGAGATTTTGTAATCAATGATAATCTCGACTTTGTACGCTTGGTGACCTTTGATTTTAACCGGTGGTTGTAAGTTCCTTCCCCTTATTGAGGATGTATGCCAAGTCTCCAAGTCTAATATATGAAATATTGTGTGGATTCTCATGGATTGTGGTAACTAGACATAATAAAGGACATGATTCACTTGGCCAATGATCTTGAGTGGCCCATGTTTTTGATAATCTAGCTTGTGGGAAGAGTGAGATGAATATAAATCTTATTGTAAAAGCTAAATTTGATCTTTGATATTATAAGTTGGATGTTATATCCAATGTTGATTGACATTGTCTTTATATCTTTATTAGGCTTGTGGAATATGTGCTTTAACTCCTTATGTATCTTTGACAAGTGTTCAATATGATTTATAGCTGCTGGATTCTTTACTAGGTGACTCACATACTCTGCTACATGACTCATATAAATGTCGATTTTAGGGTGTCTTTCTTTATTGGGTAAAGAATGGAGTTTGCCTACTAAATGTATGACTAGTATTATTGTAGGTAAATCTAGCCAAGGAAAGTAAATCCACCCAATTATCTTAATGATAATTGATTATACATTGGAGATATTATTCCAAGACTTGATTTACTCTCTCAGTTTGTCATTACTTTGAGGGTGGTTGGTCAAAGAGAGATTGGTTTGAATACCGAGGAGCTTGAGGAGACTTCCCCCAAAAACTTGACACAAATTGTGGTCCTCAATTTGAAACAGTGTCATATAATAACCCATGATAATGGTAGATAGGTTGAAGGAAAAGTTGGGTCATGCCTCCGCCACCATCTATCTTGTGGGTGTGGGGATAAAGTGTGCCATCTTGGTAAAACTATCAATCACCACAAGAATGGAATCGAATCCCTTGGAGGAAGGTAGATCGATAGTTTGTTGTCACATATGACCAAGGGTGATTAGGAATAGACAAGGGATGGAGCAACCCATGAGATTGATGGCAAGGGACTTTGGCTTTGTTGTATGTATTACATGTGCGTACAAATTATTTAGACTAATCTTTACATTTGAAGCTACTAATTGTCTTGAGAGATGAGCTCTATTGTTTTATTGACTGTTCTATGGTTGAAAGATCATGCCTTATTGGATTATATGTAAGTAAAGTGATTGTCACAAGGACGTGAAATTTTATTGCTTTGCTTAGCATTTGATTAAAAGTAAATCGAATATGCTAATGTTACTTACACGTCATGTGTAAATTAATTATTTCATAGTGTGGGACCTAGGACCTTGAGATATGAGTTGATGTCAAAGGCAAAAGTTGTGATAAGTTATATCTGATAGGTACTAGGTGGTACTGAGTGTTAGATTTGGGCCCATATTATTGAAGTCAAAGAGTAACAATACAACTTTAGAGTGAACACGACAGTAGAGAGAGAGTGTGTAGTCCTAGCTCGACACTTGA
This sequence comes from Lygodium microphyllum, assembly GCF_053477565.2. Taxonomy (NCBI): domain Eukaryota; kingdom Viridiplantae; phylum Streptophyta; class Polypodiopsida; order Schizaeales; family Lygodiaceae; genus Lygodium; species Lygodium microphyllum. The sequence continues at coordinate 9,101,097 of NC_141144.1, read as the reverse complement.
TAGATTGAAAAGTAAGATACCAAGTACAAAGTACAACCCTTAGACTTTAGGGTTGTGTAAGTGACTTAAAGTGCGTTTACACATAGATGTTTGTAATATGTGGTAAGTAACCAAAATGTGTAGCATAAATACATAGATGAAAAATAATGTAAGTGGGAAACAAACCTCTTTTACAGAGAGTAAAGAGTGCCCAAGTGTCCCATGTGCAGATCATTGACACTTGTGTGTGAGCATATAGGCGTGAGTAAAATCCAACAAATCTCCTTGGAGTGATAAGTGATCAACATAGAAGGATTATCCACCAAAGGAGATCAAATTTAAAGCATTGCGAAATGCTTCAAATTTGTCGCAAGGAAGAGGTTTGGTGAAGATGTCTGCCATATTATTGTTAGTAGAATAGTTTGACAAGGCTGATACCCCTGTATGTAGTCTCTTTGTGAAAAAGTGATAATGTATCTCAATGTGTTTCGCGCGTGCATGAAACTCTAGGTTTCGTGCCATTGCAATGGACTGTCAGTAAACAAAGGAGTAGGCTCCGTGACAGATACATTAAGACCAGCCAACAAATGTCTCAGCCATACACATTCAATTGTAGTAGTGAAAGCTGCCTTGTATTTAGGTTCACAAGATGATGTGGCAACAATGGATTGTTTCTTGCTAAGCCAAGAAATGCAAGAAGAGCCAAGAAAGAAATAATTTTCACTTGTAGAGTGACGAGAATCAAAATCTCCAACCCAATCGGAATCATTGTAAGCATGTAGCTGTATCGGCCCCTCCTTGGCATAAAGCAATCCAAGAGTCCTAGTGCCTTGTAAGTATTGAAAAACGTGCTTCACAACTTGATACGGTGACGTGTGGGTTGCACATATATCTACTTAAGGCTGAAACTGCAAATTGAATATCTCACTTTGTGTTGCATAAATAATTAAGGCATCCAACTGTATATGTATGCATGTCAAACATATCATTGTCATTATGCAGAGATAGCTTAAGTCCAGTCTCCATCGGTGTGTATTGGCTTGCAATCCTGAAAGCCAAATCTCTCAAGCAGTTTACTAATATATCTGGACTATGACCATCCAATGCCTCTTGTATCATGAATAAATTGAATGCCCAAATAGTAATGCAAAGGCCCCAAATCTGACATATCAAAAGTTTGTTGCAAATTTTTCTCAAATGCTAAAATTTGACCAGCATGTGGCCTTGTGAGTAGAAGATCATCCACATAAAGACAAACGGCCAGCCAAGATCCCCTCTCTTTGCAGATGTAAAGAGTAGACTCTGATGGGCTGTTAATGAACCCTTGGCTGAGTAAGAAGGCATAAATTTTGGTATACCAAGCTCGTGGAGCTTGTTTCAAACCATACAAAGCTTTTTTCAGCTTGCATATCAAGTGTTCAAATCATTTAATTGCAAAACCCATGGGCTGTTGAACATACACTTCTTCCTGAAGTTCCCCATGTAAAAATGCAGTTTTAATGTCAAGCTAGTGCACAATCCAACCATAATCGGCAGCCAATGCAACCATACACCTGATCGTAGTCATGTGGGATGTAGGAGCAAATGTCTTCTCATAATCAATACCTTTCTTTTGTGCATATCCTTTTGCCACAAGCTTGGCCTTGTACTTATCAATGGATCTGTCCGCTTTTTGTTTCAGCTTATAGACCCATTTAGTACCAATGGCTTTCTTTCCAACAAGCAATGTAACTAAATCCCATGTTTGATTCTTTCTGATAGAATTATATTCAGCTTGCATTGCTGCCATCCAATGTATACTCTATTGTGCATCCTCAAAAGAATCAAGCTCATCATCATTAACTGTGTTTGCTGCGATAACAAATTCCATAGCATTAGCATGATCATGCATATGTGTTTGTCTTTGAGTGCCACCAGCAAGAGGAGCATCCAAATGACTATCTTGTAGAGTTTGCGAGTACCATCTAGGTATGTGTCTAGCCTCTTGATTATGTACATGCTCTTGATGAACTTGTTGTTAAACATCTTGCTGAATATTTAGCTCAACCATAGGCTGAATTTCTGCATTATTTAATGGAGCAGCTGGCCAAACATTTTGTTCATTTAATAAAGCTCCAATTGTATCACCAAAAGAAATAGGCAGTAGTCCTTCAAACACATATTTTGCAGCTTGATATGTGACATAACCAGCAAGAGATAATTCTGTTTTTTCATCAAAAATCACACCTCTATTGACGAAAACTTTCTTGAAAATAGGATCGTACAATTTGCACCCTTTGCTTTTACTACTGTATCCCACAAATATGCATTTGACAGCCTTATTGTCTATTCTTTTTATCAATGCTTTGGGAATATGACCATATGCAAGACACCCAAAAGTGCAAAGTGACCAACTGAAGGTTTACGGCTGTTCCAAGCCTCAAAAGATGTTATATTTTTCAATGCTTTAGTAGGGCACCTATTCAAAACGTGGCAAGCACACATAACTGCTTCCATCCAAAATACACGTGGCAATTTCTTAGCCTTCAACCTACATATGGCGATCTCCATGAGTGACCGATTTTTTCTTTCCGCAACCCCATTCTGTTGTGGAGTATATGTAGTAGTAAATTGATGTGCAATGCCTTCTTACTTCAAAAAAATATTCAGCAAGGAAGACATATATTCTTTCCCTTGGTCCGAATGGAGAGTCTTAATTTGATAGCTAGATTGATTTTCCACTAGTGGAGTAAAAGCCGAAAATGTATCATACACTTTTGACTTTTTAACCAATGAATTAAAAAAAAACAAAAACGTGTAAAGTCATTAATGAAGGTGACAAAGTAATAACATCCACCCAACGACTTTGTCTGCATGGGTCCATATACATTTGAATGCACAATTTTCAACTTGGCTGTAGCTCTAAAAACAACATCACGAGGGGAAGAAAACGGATGCATTTTTCCCAAAATGCACTCTTTACAAATGTGCTCAAGAGGTCTCTTCAAGAGAGGTAAGCCTTCCAATATTTGAGTATGCCGCATAAGCATCAAACCGCCATAATTCACATGGCCCGTACGAGCATGCTGAGTGAGCATCTAACTTATGAAGTCCATGATATAATGTGCTAGCGAGTGCCAAAAAGTCAAGAATTTCTTATCCTTGACTATGCATTTATCATCATCAAAAGTGACTTGCATTCCACATTTTTCTAAAGAAGAAATGGACAACAAATTCTTCTTTATCCGTAGTATATATAAAGCATCCTACAAACAGAGAGTAGGGCCATCAATGGCTTTCAAAATAATCTCTCCAACACCTCTAACAAGAGAAGATGCATTATTGGCACATTCCACTGATTTGCCAACACGAGCTGCAACAACAAAAGTAAACAAATCCTTGCCGGATGTAATGTGCTTAGAAGCACCACTGTCAAAAAACCAAGAGCTAGCTCTATTTGGCCAAGAAGAATCATAACTACAAGTATAAAAACAGTAGTCATGGTCAATGAAGAATGACATAGACTTTGTAGCAGTAGCAGTAGAAGGTGCATTTGAAACTGACATCCCAGACGACTCCTTTTTCTCCTTGGCAATCCGTTTCTTGCATTTTGTGATATAATGACTTGACTTTTTACAGTAATGGCACTAGCTCTTCTTGGCTTGTGTACCCCCTTCTTGTTTTGTGAAGTTTCAGAACTTCCAGAACTTTGCAGAGCATTTTTGGGCTGATTGCCCTTTCCCTTTTGTTTTGGCATAAAAGCTTGTTCAGAAGCCACAACATCCACTCCATTGTTCTTCCTTATTTGTTCTTCTTGCAGCAATAAGCTAACCAACTGAAGAAAAGTAAGTGGCTGCGTAGAAACTCACATTGCAAATTCAATGCCGTAGGAAAGGCCAAACAAGAAGGCAGCAAAAGTTTAAAATCGTAGAAATCATCTGAGAATCAAAATAATACTCATCTACATTCATCAACTGCTCGCATAAGTCTTGAATTTTATTAAGGTGATCTTGCATAGCATCACCTCCTTCCATCTTTACATTTTCAAGTTGCTCCTTTAAAAAAAAAATGTGAGTATCATTTTTTCCAGCAAACATATGCTCAAGTGTAAGCCATGCTACTCTTGAAGTAGTAGGAGAATGGTGGGGTTATTGACCGCTAAACTGCCAATGCAATAAGTGACAATGCTTAGGCATTCCTGGTGTCCCCAGCCTTCTGTGCAAATGTTCTTTGGGGTGGTGGCTGAGCGGCAACTTGTCCACGTCTTGCGCCTTCATGAGAGGTTGCAGCTGCACCCTCTTGCCTTTGGCTATGACCTCCTTGTGGAGGAGTTGCAGCCCCAAGGCCTGAATCATGCTCCAATCATACTTTCATACCTATTTAAATGTGTATGACATTCGATTGCTGTATGAAAAAACTATGGTTGAGCATATTAACATTGTTTTGAACATAGCAACATTCCTTTCATATTCATATCGTTCATGCACTGAATTGTTCCGACAACCATAGATGTCAAGTTGTGTACTCTTCACTTGAGAGTTGTACGATCCAGTTGCTTTTTCCATAGTGTTTTACTAAGCTATATTACACATGGTTGGCAGAGTACAAGTATGATACTTTTGTGCGTTGTAACACATCACGTCTGCAGGATAAACTGAGATTTGAGGACAGTGGCGTATAGGTCTTAAACGTACTATTTTTTGCTACTATTCTTCCTGATTTGAGAATAAGATGAAGGAAAGCGATTTTCGTTGTACTTTTTTAATTTGTCTCTTCTCAAGTATCAGGTCAGTGGAAACAAATTTTACTACTTGAAAAACGAAGCTATGCTACTAGAGATGGCACTTGTAAATTGGGTGCTTTCTGTGCTCGTCAATAAAGGCTTTACTCCTCTGAGCACTCCTGATCTTGTACGCTCTTCGGTCATTGAGAAATGTGGATTCCAGCCTCGAGGTCAAAATACTCAGGTTTTCTTTTCATCTTGGTAACATGTGTTTTAAGTGGAGCACGCCATAACGCTTGTTAAATCGATGTATATAATTTTCGGGCAGGTTTACTCTATTGAAGGCACGGACCTGTGCCTGGCTGGTACAGCAGAGATTCCTTTGGGTGGATTGTACATGGGTCGCATTTTGTCGGAGAGCATGCTTCCTTTGAAACTCGTCGCGTTTTCACATTGTTTTCGAACAGAAGCTGGTGCAGCAGGCGCAGCAACAAGGTTGATGCTTGCCTACTTCCTAATTCAAGAGATCAATATAGCTTGATCACGCGTCGTTGCTTTCTTTACTGATTGCCGGTTTACAGGGCCAATTCTGTGGGTTGAGCAGGGGTCTTTATCGAGTCCACCAATTCAGTAAACTGGAGATGTTTGTGATCTGCAAGCCCGAAGATAGCGATGCTTTCCACGAGGAGTTGATCTCAATTGAGGAGGATCTTTTTGCTTCCCTTGGACTTCATTTCAAGTAAGCCTATCCCGCTTGCAGATTTGAAGCCTGGAATTCGGTCATCTGCATTGTAACATGCTTGTATTCTTGCAGAACATTGGACATGCCTTCAGCGGACCTAGGAGCACCTGCTTATCGGAAATACGATGTGGAGGCTTGGATGCCTGGACTAGATCGATATGGGGAGGTATGCTGAGACGTCCGTTGTGGTTTTTCTTGGGGCATCGAGGTTGATTGGCCTAAAAAGACACCGACGCGTGCAGATGGTCGTTGTACTTTTTAGGGCCATCGAGTTTTGATGTATTGGATTGACCAAAAGCGACACACGTGTGTGCAGATATCGAGCGCCTCAAACTGTACAGATTATCAGAGCCGTCGTCTCAATATAAGGTATCGCCCTGCAGAAGAGGCTTCTGACAAGCCGAAGAAAGGCAAAGGCCCGCCTTTGCGGTTCCCACATACTCTGAATGCCACGGCGTGTGCTGTCCCTCGGATGCTGGTTGCAATACTGGAAAACTTTCAGCAGAAAGATGGCTCAGTCTGCATCCCTGCAGTGCTCCAGCCATTTATGGGAGGGCAGCAGCTAATCGCTTCCAAAACTTAGCTGAAGCGTTCCAGGACCCATCCTCGTAATGGGGGGGGGTTTGGGTAGCTTCACTTACTGAATTTACAGTCAGAGGCCTTGACTACTCTTACTCTACCTTAAAAAGTTCTTTGAGGGCGAGAGTCTCAATATGGGAAGGCCTCTTTAGAAGGATGAAGTTTCAACCTGAGGATATTGAACATCGTGGCCTCGCTTCATTTGTTTCACAACATTTTTAACATACAATAAAATTGGTAGGCTGTTTGGTTGTGCAGCTTAAGAGCTCTATAATTTCGAACTCCTAGACTTTGTAATGATGAAACTAAGTTGTTGTACAACTTGGTTTTGTGATGACATTTGGGGGTGTGTTGGGAATTCGTGTCTACATGGTATTTGCTAAAATGAGTGTAAAGATATAAAGATGTGTGAAACTATCTGCAAGGGCAATGGTTGGGTAAGTTCACTAGGTTGTATACACCACATACTTTGTCCATGTGCAATCACATGTGCACTTCACACTCTCTAGTATTTAAATGAAGTACAATTTATTTTTAGTATTTGAAAAAACCTTTGCAGAAGTTCATCACTAGATGAATATGGTCTTACTATACAAAATATTTGTTACTTGAGAGATGTGAGCTTTGCAAGATGCCTCAAGGGATGTATCCAAGGTTTGAATTTATGCACCCTTCACACGCCCCAAACCTGAAACAACTTGGGCTACAAACCAATTGGCAATGCAAATTTACATTATGGACAACAATTGTAAACGGAGTATACAAATAATTCAAATGAAATAGGCTTTAAAAAAGCTTTCAAAGCACATTTATCTTTGATATGTTTAGTACAATTATTTGTAATAGATAATAAAGTTGTTCAATATAAAGTTTGATAAATGAATTGTAAATTTGTAAATGAGTTTTACAAGTATGAAAAAGTTTATGCTTATAGTCATTCAATGCCTCAAGAAATGTATCTCAAATTAAACAAAATTGGCTTTGTGCTTTGTATCTTTTTAAAAAGTGTACACATAATACCAAACCATAAGATTGTTTAGAAGAAAAATGGTACTTGATAATAAGCTTTCATTTTTATCTTCTCTTTTTATTAGAAGCGCTCGTTCATTCTTTTCTTTTTGATCATTTCTAGCAAAAGATAAGAATATCCTAGATTTTCATTTAACTTGTAGACAAAAATCAAATAGACTTTTCTATGATCTTGTTTCTACTAGGCTTAGGTTTGTAACTAGGTTGGGATCTTGTTACCAAACTCACAGGTTCCCATGGCTTTTGGGTTTGCATGTGAAATGAGTAGTGGGAGAGGGTATGGCCCAAAGTGGTAACCAATCAAATCAATGCATTAAATGGCAAAAGTGTCATTTTTTGTACACTTGGCTCTTAGTAAACAAAGAACCAATCTCATCAAGCTTTTCATGCTTTTAAAAATTTGAAATTTTAATTGGAGTTACTTGTTAAGTTGATGTACTAAATGCTTTATGGGTATAGAACTAGGTTTAACACCCAAGGCTTGGTGGAAACATCGCTGAAGGCTTGGTGGAAACATATCTTATGTAGACCAAAAAAGTCGTGAATCAAAACCAAAACTTTTACTCTTAAAAAAGGGTAACAATGCACTCGATGGTTTTTGCTAAGGGGTTCCTTGCTGATTGTGATTGTGAGATACTTACCTCACTTAACTTCGAGTCTTTGATGTCATAGCTCTTGAATTTCTCTTATGGTGCCATGTGTATGTCTTTTAGCTCAAGGAAGGCTCAATGGTGCTGTCTTGATGGTGTCGTGTGTCCAACTTTGGCATGAGGATGGATATTAGAGTTGAAGTGGATGCCTTAGTGTCAGCCTCATAATAGTGAGCATTATCTATGCATCTTCTTGTTCAAAACCTTTGCAGCCTCTTGAACTATGAAGAATGGAAGAATTAATATTGATTTACATGCTTAATCATTGTGAAAGATGCAAATTGAGTGTAAATTCGAGCAAAGGATTGTAGGCAACTTGATCCTATTGTCGGGAACATGATCCTCTTATGATGATGCTAATCCCCTTATACAAGTATATTGCTTTTGTCAAGTGGATACTTTGGTGCTTATCTTTGGGATCATCAATGGTGCCTAAGCCATGGTTCTTTGTCGTATAATAACAACATACTCAAATGTTGGCAGTCTTCACATTATCCTAGTCATCCACATCGTTAGTTAGGCTCTCAATTATGTCTTTATGAGGACTTAGAGAGGAGGTTAAATGATGAGACATCACCATGATCTCGCCCTTCACCTTGATTAAGCCTAGCAATATAGACAGATGTTGTTTTTTGTCCAAGTCCTTGTTTTCGAATATTTTGTAAGAGAGTGGTTTAGTTTTTGTTGCTTGAAAATCAAGGTTAAACATTTGAAATTGTGAGTGGTTGATAAAATCATTACAATTGAATGAAGGTAATATATTCAGTTCATGGATGTTGAAACTAGTAATTCTATTGAAGGTTATTGAATATTTCTCTAGAGCTATGGATAATCCAAAAAGAAAAGAAAATCTACATATTTATTTGAAGTTGAGAAGCATGTAATAGATCATGTACAAGCTATTCCTATGCTAAATTAAACATTTTTTCTTTAAAAAGTAACATTATTTACATCGCCCTTGATGCCATGCAGGTAGTTCTAGCCTATAGCAGTTACATTCACATGAAATAGATCATGTACAAGTTATTTCGACACTAAATTCGGTTTCTTCTCTTCAAAACAAAAAATTTTAACATCTTGTTGGGTGTCAGTGCAAGTGGTTGTAGCCTACAGTAGTTGCATTCTTTTTCATGATCGTATCTTGGTCAAGCTTATAGTTTTGTCTATATTATCAGATGTTGCCTCTACACTGAGCTCAAAATTATCCTCAAATGGTTGGTACGTTTGGATGTCTTTTTCCTATTTTTTGACAGGTGTTTTGTGTTGGACTCTTTTTTCAATGTTCATCGTGTCTCTTTGTTGGGGATGTTGGCATATCAAAGAGAATGGATATTGCAGAGAGAGAGAGAGAGAGAGAGAGAGAGAGAGAGAGAGAGAGAGAGAGAGAGAGAGAGAGAGAGAGAGAGAGAGAGAGAGAGAGAGAGAGAGAGAGAGAGAGAGTGTGTGTGTGTGTGTGAGAGTGAGAGAACACTATATTTGTGGTGCTTACAATATCTCTCTCGTAGCATCTTATTGTCTTATCACCTAAAGAATAAATAATAAGTATGTACATGTATAGTTAGGGTTAGTAAGTAACATGGACGGTCAACCATGTTGGCCTTTACCCCAACAATCTTCTACTTAAAGGTCAATGTGCCTTTAAGGGAGACAAAATAATGAGAGAATATGTGAGGAATAACACATGTGAGTTACCCTCACGCAATGCTAATCAACTCCTTGCAATGTGCAAACTTTTCGAAGGGAAGACTCTTGGTGAGAAAGTTTGCAGGGTTATCATCAGTATGAGCTTTGGTGAGTCCAACTCATTTATCCTCAAGCACTTGGTGGCTGAAGTGATATGTCACTTCTATGTGCTTGGTTTTTGCATGAACCACATGATTATTTGCCAAAATAATGGCACTTTAACTATCACTGTGCAACAATGGCATGTTTTCACCAAGGTCCGAGTCTCCCACTACTCAAATAAGCCATATGGCTTTTGTCTACACACCCATGGTTGCAATATACTTAGCTTCAATAGTAGATAATGCCACACACTTTTGCAAGTGAGACATCCATGAGATTGCACCATCATATAGGGTAAGAACATATCTTATGGTTGACTTTTAGTTGTCAACATTCCTTGCATAGTTTGTGTTTGGGTATCCAAGTACACCATTGCTACTTATCCCAAAGCATATGTGTATATCTCTTGTACCAGTCAAGTGTCTTAGGATTCCTTTCACTGCTTTCCAATGCTTCTTGCTAGGATTTGACATATACTTGCTCACTACTCTCACTACAAATGTAATATCCAAGTGAGTGGCTGTCATAGCATACATGAGACTGCCCACACATGATGAATATGGAATCTTGCCCAATTTTAGCCTTGCCCTCATGAGATTTGAGATAATCATCCACATTAAGTTTCAAATATGGAGGCAATGGAGTGCTTATTGCCTTCCTTCTCCATATTGAAACCATGCAACACTTTGTTGATATAATCCTTTTGGGATAGATAGAGACATGCGTATGCTAAGAATCAATTTGTATGTCCCAAATCATTCATTTCAAAGGTTTCCATTAACATTTTTAAAAGGGAATTTATCTCATACTTGCTTTTTCCAACTATCAACGTATCATGCACATGAAGAATCAACATTATTAGGTTGTCATCTTTAGCCTTTCTACTCTTAGAAGTGGTTTGTCTCACTTCTCTTGTGGCCATGAGAATGCATAAAGGCATCAAACTTATTGTATCATTCTTGTGGGGTCTGCTTTAATCCATAGAGGCTTGCAGAAAAGGGTTTTTCTGCCATATTTCATAAAACCCTCTCACTACTACATGTGGATCTCATCATGAAGATCATCGTGTAGGAACGTTGTCTTGATATCCAATTGTAGAAGGTCCATATCATCCTTGGCCATCAAGGCAAGCTATAGTGCAAAGAGTAGTCAATTTCACCACATGCAAAAAGATCTCATCAAAGTTCACACCTTTTTCTTGCTTGAAACCTTTGGCTGCTAACCTTTCCTTATACATTGGTTTAGTATCACTTGTAAGTTTCAATTAGGATGGCAAAGTATTTTTTCCTTTGGTAAAGGAATCAACTCCCAATTCTAATTCTTTTTAGTAGAATCCATTTCAGGTTGCATAGCTAGCCCCCACTTAAGCTTATCATTACGACTCATAATCTATTTATAATGACATGGTTCCCCACAATATGTCAACATTACACAATCAACCCTAGTCTAAAATCTCTCAAGGGGATGAGAGATGTGAGTAGATATGCGTAGCACTATGAGCTATAACTAGAATGGGAATTTCAACCTCCACTCTTCTTCATGAGGCACCATCGGGCTCTCAATTTTATGCTCAATATATCTCCCTATTTCCTACTTATTAGCTGAAGCATCATTTGTGCCATTTGTTTGCATAGTTAGTGTATTAGCACTTGCAATACATGGCAAAATAATAGGTGGCATCTCATCTTGAAAAGTAATCTTTCTTGTCTCCACTTCCTTAAGAGATTGCTTATGCATCTTCTTCTCATTAAAGATCACATCATTACTATGGATAATATTTCTACATTCTGGATCTCAAAGGTGATAACTCATCTCATCACTCTGTCCATAGCCCAAAAAGATACACTTTGTGGGTTTTGTTTCTAACTTGTTGCACTTTTTCTTTGGTATATGCACATAAGCTTCACACCAAATACTGTTAAGTGATGATCATAAGAGGGCTTCTTGCTTGAGCATGCATATTTAGGAATGCCACCATTCAAAGTGATATTAGGCAACTTGTTTACCAAATATACAACAGTCACCATAGTCTTAGTCCAAAATCCTTGAATAAGTCCATAATTAGATAGTATACTTAGCATCCTTTCATTTATCATCCTATTCATATGCTTTACAACAACATTGTGGATAAGATTACTAAGTAAAGGGAGTTCTCTTTTTATCCCATGTGTTTCACATAAAGTTTTCAACTCATGGGAGACATATTCTCCACCATTATTAGTTATGAAACACTCGAGTCTCTTACTAGACCGATTTTCTATAAGGGCAAGATATCTTTGAAAACAAGACAAAGCCTCATCTTTCCTACCTATAGTGAATGCCTACACTTTTTAGTTACATTGTTAATGAATGTGATAAAATAGGATGTTCCTACTATAGACTTTGTAGGCATAGGCCCACATCTATTACTATATACTAAGTCAAGTGATTCAATCCTTTTTCTATTTGAGTTTTTCTTATGGTATTGAACATGCATACTTTATGTATATACTATGCTTACAAATAAAAAGATTAGAAAAATCAAGAGAAGACAAGTAACCCAAATGAGATAGCATTTCCTTTCCTTTTCTAGTTGTATGTCCGAATTGGTGATACCACAAAGATACATTTGGCTGCTTAGTTATTGCAATTACATAATTTTTGACAGAATATATATAAAGGGGATACAAAGTTCCACATTTGGCTTCTTTAGTAATAACAAATGATACCTTGTGGACATTTGATTACCTCTCAAAATTATAGAGTATCCCTAGTCATCGAGTTGGCCAATAGATATCAAGCTTTTAGTAATGCTTGGGTACATAGCGTACATTATGAAGAGTAGATGTAGATCCATTTTGAAAAGCCAAATGCACGTTACCTGTAATAACTATATCACATATATAGTTATTACCAAGATGGATTGATCCATGCCCATGAATAGAGTCCAAGATGGATTGATCACATGAAAAGATATGCCAAAATCAAGAATCCAATATTGAGCTGATTGTCTATTCATTGCAACTAGCATATATGCAAGAAGAGTAGAAGTAAATACTAATTGTGAATAGTCTTTAGTACATTGATTTCTTTAATCTTTACCTTTCATTTACCTTCTTTCTCGTTAGTATCCTTATCCTCATTCTTCTAATCCTTTTGCCCTCACTCTATTTGTAACAATCCTTCTTGATATGACTCGTTTTACTACAATGGATGCATCTAATGTCTTCTTTGGACCTAGATTTGTTACATGAGCATTCATGGTCTTGGTTCTTGCCTTTGTACAATTTTCTACCTCTTTCTTCCTGAGTTGCCAATGTTTGACTATTTCTACCTTGGCCCATGTATTTCCTATGTATCTCTTCAACTAGTAAACTAACCACAACATCATTAAACTTCAACTCACCATTTGAAGGAGTTGAATTACTAATAGCTATTCTAAAGGCATCCCATTTGGAGGAGCTGAATTCCTAATAGCTATTCTAAAGGTATCCATCATGTAGGCAAGGAACATAACAAAAAGATTGCCTTAACCTCATCTTCGAACTTCAACTTTTGAGTCTACATATAATTGAATATGATATTGAATTCATTGAGGCGAGAGGTGATAGTAGAGCCCTTCTTCATCTGCAACTCAAACAACTTTTTTATGAGATATACCTTCTCTCATAAGTGTCACATAGCTTCTTCAATAAGTCATTTGTGTAGTGGTTTCATTTACAACTAAAAACTACACAGATATTGCTAAGTGTAGTCTAATAGTGCATTTGGCCAATGCATCAAGCTCTAACCAATCATCTTTAGACATGTTTGATGGTTTTCCATATATACCTCTTATAGGCCTTAACTGCTTCTTCTAAATAAGGAGATCTTGGATTAGCTCCTTCTACAAAACTAAAGTTTGTACCATCAAACTTCTTGATGTTATATAATTCCCTATCCATTGCAAATGATGAAGTCAGTTGTGCAAAATAGTAACCAACTGTCAAAAGTGACAGTGATTCAAAAATCAATAAATTGCACCACAAGACTGATAGACTTTCTGCAATACTTGTTCAATATAATCAAAACTAAGGAAATATTGAAAATGAACCACTCCTTAGTACTAATGCATATATTACTATCCAAAAATTGTAAAAACTAGTGTATATAGTTAAAACATGGTATTATAGTATCAATGGTTCTTTATAGATATAGTAACATAAGTGCATCTAGCTATTCAGAGGTACATTAGAAGACTAATCTCCCTGAAACCTCTATAATATATCAAAGAACAATGTTGTTGCTCATTCATGAACAAGTATTAATGGATAGTATGACAATCCATGTAGCTCAATAATTACTACAACACACACACACACACACACACACACACACACACACACACACACACACACACACACACACACACACACACACACACACACACACACACACACACACACACACACACACACACACACACACACACACACACACACACACACACACACACACACACACACACACACACACACACACACACACACACACACACACACACACACACACACACACACACACACACACACTCTCTCTCTCTCTCTCTCTCTCTCTCTCTCTCTCTCTCTCTCTCTCTCTCTCTCTCTCTCTCTCTCTCTCTCTCTCTCTCTCACTCACTCTCTCTCTCTCTCTCTCTCTCTCTCTCTCTCTCTCAATACTTACTGCATATAGTAGTAGCCAATAATAACCTCCAAAATTGTGAAATTTGTAATCTACAACACTCTGTCAGACAACATGCACCATGAAGTTGTTTGTTTCAAGTAATTTATCTAATTACCAATGTCGGCTAACCTATATACATGGTGTCTCTACAATGGGCACTATAATATTTGACCTATTTTGCAATTTCTAAACATATTGTGCAAAATTATAGAAAAGGATGAAATAGCTTGTGTATCACGTATAGTTAAAAAACAGAGATTGTATAGATTTTTGTTGGTGGCATTGATTGGAGACTCCCTCCCGCTTTGATACCAGTTGTTGGAGTTTATAGTAAAATGGAGATTGAAGAGAGAGAGAGAGAGAGAGAGAGAGAGAGAGAGAGAGAGAGAGAGAGAGAGAGAGAGCACCATATTTGTAGTGTCTACAATAGCTCTCTTATGAGCAACACCTTACTGTCTTATCACTCAAGAGAATAAAGAGTGTGTACATATATAGTAAGGATTAATGAGTGTGATACTAACATAAACCTACTTCATATATAGGACGCTTAAAAGGGCTACTCAACACATTCAACTCAAGACACACTTGAGGATCCACTATAAATAAGTGTTGCCCAAGTCCCACTAGCATACCAAAATAAACTACATCTCCACATAGATGATTGAGATCCTACATCAAAGATTCAACATCTCACTTGAAGCCTTAGTAAAAGTCACAAAGGGAGAAGCCAATACTATGCTAAAAAAGTATATGGAAGTGAACTACTACACTCATTGTTGTAAAAAGCCTATCCTGACCATTAAAAAAGTCCCCCTCTTGGGAGAAAGGCCAATGTGGCTAGCCACCTAGCAGCTTACTCCCTAACCTTAACTATATGTGTACACACGTCATGTTGGATTATAAGCAAATCAAGATTTTGATGGATATAGAAGGGCTTGTATCATTTGTAAATTTCTTACGTTCTTTGGTTGGATTTTGTTTGACTATGCGCTTGGATGTATCTATCAAATTTTGGAGGTCCAATAGAGGAGTTTTGAGGTCTTGAAACAACCCTATAAGCAATCCTATAGAGAGAGAGAAAATATTTGGGTTTAAAAAATCATTTTTTGATTTTTCAGAGTCTATTGTTTGATAAATAAACATATCTAAAATGGTAAAAAAATTATTGTCATAACATTCTTGTAGCTTACATCCAACTTAGAATCTATGCCTCCATAAAGGTAACAATGATTGGCCTAATGAAGATCCTACCTTCTCTTTATAAAAGTGACAATGAATATTCAATTTGAATTTTTTTAAAAATTTGATTTCCTCCTTGTATCCTTATTACCTTCTTGCTTTCTTCTCCTCACTAGTTTCTTCTTGACCTCACATTGTTTTCTCATACTAATCTTCAAATCATATCTTTAGATATGGATCAATCATCCAATGCGCTTTGTATTGCTAATAAAAGAGCTATTTATCATATTCACATTGACCTAGAAAGTGAGTACTAGTCAAGAAAAGAACAAAACCCAACATGGTTTCACAATCCATGAAACATGTGTTGAGATTTGAAGGGAAGAAAAATCTTTATCTTTGGTGGGATGGAAGGTTATATCCCAAAGATCCGATAAAAAATAGCATACTTCCTTTCTATGACACCTTTTCATTTTATGAGATTTGTTAGTGATGATTATAATGGGCTTTTAGAATGTACACTCAATCTTTGTTATAGAGAAGATTGTACAGAAGAATGGTCTTAGATTGAAGAATCACTTTTAACAAAACATAAAGATGAGTTGTTATAGAAACTATTGGATTATCAATAGAAGATCCATGTATTGGAGAAATATATATAAGTGAAAATAAATTATGTTAGGCCTTTGAAACAGACAAAGAACTCTTAAGAATATTGAAAATCTCAAATGAGAAGGAGTGGTTGCACTAAAAGAATTAGAGTAGTAAGGTACTTCTTTTTACTTGAGAAATGATGAATATTTTGATTGTGATATTGATATTTTTTAGGTTTATCTTCATCCAAATATATGAGAGAGATAGCTTAAAAGTATCTCACTTTTATTATCACCTTTTGGATTCAACAATCCCAAATGATATTCTTGGGAGAGAGAAATTGCAAAAATAAAAGATGCAATGCTTGGTTTCTTTCATTAAGCATCATTTTTTGGAGAATGAGAAGGTGCAAGACTCTGGATAGTATTGGTATTAGTCAAGATGCATATGCATAGAATTTGTAGTTAATATAATCAAATATGAAATAAGGTTAAGTGAATAATTGTCTACTTTTAAGACTAATTGTGATAAAGGCTATTAGACAAAGAGCCAATGATAAGGTGACGAATCTTATAGGTGAGTCTTTCCAAATAAAGGCTTGCTTCATGGGAAAGAAAAAAGATGTTCTTTTCAATGAATCTCACTACATTTTTCTTAACTTGCAATGTTTGATTATCAAATTATATAATCTATCTCTAGAAGAGACATAAGGACTAGCCAAGTTTGTAGTTAAGCTTGATCAAAATGAGATTTTTAAGTGTACAAAATTCGAAAGCATCTATGTTATCTTAACAAATACAATACTTTCATCAAGTCCATGTAGTGGTGTAATGTCAATCACATTTGGTGGTTAGGGATTTTGAAGTAGATATAAAGGATTTTGATATACTACATTCAATTTTCCATCATACTTTAATACTTGATGTGATTAACATGCTACAAGGAGGAGAAGAGCTATTTATCAAGGAATATGGTAACTATAAAGTTGAATGACACATAATGGGGATTTGAAGGTACTCAAATGCATGTATAATATTTCAAAGGAAGCCAATTCCAAATGTCTTTGCTCTATTGCATATCTCTAGCAACAAAGTTGAACTCAAGAAATTGTAATAGAGCTCCCTTTAGGCACATCAAAGACCCACACTTCAAGGTAGTTTCATATATTATTTTGGACGGTGCTCACATTTGTACACCATGAACTTTGTAGAATAATAGAAAGGCTTGTTCATCTTTATATAATGCTTGCATGAAGGCAATGTTATCATTAAAACATAACCTCAAAAATCTAAGGATGGAAATTGTGTCCCCAAAAACCATCTATTGGTGGGTTGAAAGCTAAAAGGTTCTTAGGCTTTCATGGAAGACTTGATAAGGTAAACTCTAGAGAAGATGACTCAATTATTAGGTACAATTAATGGAAATATCTACATAATGCAGTTAAGAATCATGTTGATAATGGACAAGCTCATAATAGAAAAGCCAAAGTGTGGGAAACATTAGACATAATATTTTTAAATTGTAATAAAGCTATATGGCAAGATGGTGATCTCAAAGACATCAAAAACTAATTAGACATTTTCAAAAAGACAATGATAGAAGCCCATTATAATTATAACTTCACTCACTATATGGTGAGAAGCTATATTATTATGTGTCTTTATTGACGAACTTATATAATATTTTCAATCAACTTTCTTTGTTGGTTAAGTATATTATATATTTTATACAACCATACTCCATATTTCATCAAGCAGTATGGAAGTCTCTCTATTTGGTTAACTCAAGGCATGAAAAATTCACGTTATTAGGCAAGGACAAAATATTTCAAACATATAAGACATGGAGATGGAAGAGTCAAAGGTCTTATAGCTTGTTGGAGGTTTGTCAAAATTTTTTGCACATCTCCGGCATAAACTCAAGCTTAAAGATACAACAAATTCATGTAATATTGGCAAAAACTATACAAATGGTTACAAAAAAAAAGATGGATATATTAACTCTTGTGCAAAACAAAGATTTTTACAATGGCTGGAAACCAAGTAGAGAGAAGGCAAAAGATGGGTTTCAAGGTAGTCTTGGACTTCTTGGTTGGTCAATAGCTTTCTTGCCAATTCATTACTACCTTGGCTTGGCAAATCAGTCCCAAGGAAGAGTTTTGTAGCAGGATGACTACTCAACTTCTAGAAAATTAGACTTGTAATTAGAACTTGCCAGACTTGGTCTAAGGCGTAGCAATACTATTTTGTGATTTAGACACAAAAATATATGACGTTGCGGCTTGTAGCACGAGAAAGGTGTCGGTATCTGACTTGTGGGAATATTTTTCTCATCACACGGTATTCCTTGATCAAGAATACCTTTGGTCAAGATGTAGGGTATTTGGAGTCCTATTGACTCGGTTCGAAACCTTGACCCTACTAGGCTGATAGTTGAGTTTAATTGGGTTTGTAGAGGAGTCTTTGATTCCATCTCATTATAAGGTCTCTAGTCCAAAAAACTCTTATTTTCTATAGCCTTGGATGAGCTTCAATTCTTTTGTAATTCTTCCATGGGAAAGAAAGTAGAAGCTTAGAACTCCAAAATATCATGGGAGAGCAAGTAGAAGCTTAGAACTCAAAAATATCATGCTCTAGATCCATTGTAACTAGTCATATAGCCAAACACTTTTATGGCTTCTTGTTTCTCTTTTAATATTATCTTTTTCACTCCTTGCCTAAGATCTGATCACTTTGAAAATCACTTTTAAGGCCATTATTGGTAAACTTGGAGGGCTAGACAATCTATTGTGATACATTGTAATTGTTTGATTGTTTAAGCCTTCAATGTAGTGGGGCCAAGACCCTAATAACAAGTTTGAGTGTCCTAAAGCCCTTGGATCTTCCAAGAATTTTTCAAGATCTTCAATTTCAATATGCATAATAAGCAAAAATTTTTCCTTTGCCAATGAATAAAAATATTAAATTTGTTCATTTATCTATTAAGCCTTACAAAAGCATTATGCCTAATAAAAGATCTTAATATCTCTTGCATACCTTGGGGTTTTAATCATCTTCAAGAAGGCTCTCA
Source organism: Lygodium microphyllum (assembly GCF_053477565.2). NCBI lineage: Eukaryota > Viridiplantae > Streptophyta > Polypodiopsida > Schizaeales > Lygodiaceae > Lygodium > Lygodium microphyllum. The sequence goes on along the minus strand of NC_141144.1, from coordinate 9,082,106 downwards.
TCATAAAGATGTATTGAGTTGTTCTTCTCTTATGAAGGCTTTAATTTATCTTTACACCCCATGTCTTTAATGCCAAGTCCTTTTTTGACCTCTAAGGACCCCTTAAGTGGGCAACCTTATTTTCTAGCTTAGCTATAATATTCTTTGAGATTGGAAAGATGTTGAATGTTAATGAGCAACACATATCTTGTTTTGTTAATAAGGTAACGTGGAAATGTTGGGACACAAAGAAGAGGATATTCTTCAACCTCTCCATTCAAATCTCTCTCTTTCTCCTCCACTTCTATGATATTCTCACTCTTGAATATAGTAGGATCAAAACCTTAGACCAACTAATTCTCAATATCCTCTTGAAATATCTATACCTTCTCTTCAACCTCTTCATTTGGGCATACATAGTCTTCTCCCTTATCCTCTTGCACTTTATTTGAAGAAGAATCTTCAAGATATTGAAGGAAAATAAGAAGACATATGTCCTTCTTAATAAAAAGACAATGATGTTGATCCTTGTGATAAGGGCAAGCGAGTTCATTCTTCTTGAACTCTTCATCAATAAGGTTCCACATGGTAATAAAAGTTGTCCTAGGAGAAAGTCTCTCAGTCTCTCTTTCTTTCTGCCTATTGAATTTCCTTGACAACACCTCTCCCTGCCCCTCCCCCCTCCACACACACACACACACACACACACACACACACACACACACACACACACACACACACACACACACACACACACACACACACACACACACACACACACACACTCTCTCTCTCTCTCTCTCTCTCTCTCTCTCTCTCTCTCTCTCTCTCTCTCTCTCTCTCTCTCTCTCTCTCTCTCTCTCTCTCTCTCTCTCTCTCTCTCTCTGTGTGTGTGCACATAGATAGTAGTAGAGGGAAAGATAATAAGTGATTAAGGGTACAATTAATAGATAAAAGGTAGTCACCTTCTTCCAATAGAGGAGAAGTCTTTATTGATTGATTGCTCATAGAGAAGCTCACAACGATGGTAGAAAGTAGAGAAATGACAAGCTACTTTAATTTTGCAACAACCACAAGGATAGTCCATTTGATTAACTTTTTCCTTTAGAGTCTTTTACATATAAGCATGACAATTTAGCCTTGGGCACCCCTGCCTAGACACTCCATTGCATATAATTGTAGGGCCACTAACCCATCTGACATGTCTAGCTTTAATTTAATTGACTTGCACGTATATGGCACTTTTTCATGCACATAGTTTTAATTTATAACTTACACGGGAGTGATCTAGTGCAAGGGAAGTTGGATATTCATGCAGTGAAGAAAGCGGAAGAGATCTTCAAGAGTCAACCCTTTTTTATGATGTTGGAAGGGTAGGAAAATGGATTTTAGGCTTGGTGGCTCCAAGAAGACAACCAAACAAGGACATGTGTAACATAGCACATTTTAGGCTTGGTGGCTTTGTTGAGGGTAAAGGCATCTCCGCCTAGCCGCTCGTGTATTACTACGCTGACAGTACCCGCCACTACACATTGCAGTTGGTGGGCGCCCACCATCATCACTTTTTTCTTTATTCTTTTAGTGGCAGTTTGAATAAAGGAAGGCCTGGTCACACATTGTGACTATTGGAGTTCCCATTTGCTCTCTCTCTCTCTCTCTCTCTCTCTCTCTCTCTCTCGCTCTTGCTCTCCCGCCATAGCTCTTTCAAGCAAGCTTCGATCCTTCTCACCTTTCAATTGGCATCAAAGCATGGTTGCTCAAGCATTCTGACTTGGTTTGTGACTCCTTCAGCTTCCTATTGATTACCTACACTCATTGGGTCTCCTTCTCGATAGCCATAGCCGACTCTCCCAAGCTCTCGTCCTCTCTCGGCTTCCCGAGCACCTACCTGGCCCATTTGGGCACCCTCAGGGCATTCCCTCAGAGGTATTGGAGCTCTTTTTTTTGTTATTTTACTTCAATCCACAAGTTTTGTGAAGTAGGGCAGCCATGTCCTCTTCCTTCTTGTGATACTCTACTCTCTACCGGTGACTTTGCCCTTTAAGAGGGAGCTCTTGGAGGTCTTGACTACTCCCCCAACCTTGCCTTGACCTTGTCCAGCCCTTCCACAGGCTCCAAATAAGCTTGGGCTAGCTTGAAGACCTACAAAAAATTCATTTTTTACTTCAGCCCTCCCTCGGCACTCATTGACAACTTGAAAACACTTCATTTGGAACTTTGGAACACCCCCCTGATGTTCAACATTAGTGGTTATCATTGGCATTAATTTGTGGATTGATTTACCTAAGTCTAGGACTATTTTCCAAAGTCCACAGGCAACCACAAGCAGTGTTAAATTAGCACTTTATGTTTATGCTTGGTTGGCATTGACATTGGTTTCTCAGTTGGTCCCAAATGATCCCCGAATGCTAGGGGGATGTATGCCTATGATGTGAGATGCTTTTGGGGCTGAATTTTCTCAACAATTGACTATTTTACACAGTCCATAGGCAGCCAAAAACATGGCAGCCCCTTGTCATTACATTTTATGCTACATGGTCATTTGATGCTTGAATATGCCCAGTTGGTGCCTATACATATGGGAAAGTATGCCTATGGTTTGTGCCTATGGTTTTGAGCTTGGATTGAGCCAGCGTTTGCTCAATTTTGGACATTTATTTGCTGCTGGAATATTCAGGGCTAAAGCTCATTTTCTTATGTTTGGATATGCCTATTGGATTCGGGCTATGTCTTGGATATATACATTGATGTTGTGACTCTCGGGGATCGACATAGAGCTTGGATTTGCACTTAGATCATTGGTTGAGCTTGAGCTTGTTTTGCATAGCATTTGGATATCCATCTTTGATGTACTTATGGCATGTACTTTGCTTATGTCTCTGATTGGTCTTGACATGCTTAGCTTATGCCATTTATACATGCTCGTTACATTGTTTGGAGTTGGATTCTACTGAGCCTTGCTTTGGCTTGACATTTGATTTCCCGAAGCTTACTTTGGCTATTTCTCAGCTTTCCAAAGTTACAGTTTGGATGTACTTGATGTCTATGGATGCTACACGACGTATATACTCATGAGGTCTTATTGATGCTTGATCTTGGATTCTTTGGCACTGGTGCTATCATATGCCCTTGTTCAGCTTCTTTGCTTGATATTTATGGCTTTTGTGTCAGTGAGAGTGTCTTGACGCACTTAATAGACATTGAGCAGGCGGTTTATGCTACTTGAGCATTCAGATACTTGAGAGTGGGATCTTCACTTGGATGTTGTATGGTTGATATGCGATGGTCCTCACAGATGTACTTGGGCTGATTTGGACTTTGCATTCCCTGAGCATACACCTCTTTGTGTCATGTCGTGCCAGTGTTGTGTACACTTTGCCCTATTACATAGGGGGTGTGCCGGTTTACTGATGGATTCATTTGACATGCTTGGGTGCTTGCTCGATGCGCATGAAGGAGAATGTGACTATGTCTGCTCGCTTGAGCTAGCTGCAAAGCATAGTCGAATACAATAGAGACTAGCAGGCCAGAAACCAAAGGCAAAGCACAGAGTTGCGTGAGGTGCAGCGAGTGCTGAACTTAGCCAGTAGAATCCGAATGGATCATGAGAGAGCCCTAGATGGAGACTTAACGCTGAGCAAGCTTCTCACAAAGCGACTGCTAGACAACACCGCAGCAGAGCAAAGTGCCACAGCATTGGTGACATCACTGCTGGTAGGATTAGGAGCAACCCAAGGCTCTAAGAGCCGGTCTCAAATCCCAATAGTCGTAAAGTAGCTCGAGAAGTACCAACCCCATGACAATCCATACAGCTTTGTAGAGCAGTTCGAGCAAGTCTGCGAAGCCAACAGCCTGAACGACTTGACTCAGTGCTCTCAAGCATTTGGGCTCTGCTTAGGTGACAAGGGTAGGACTTGGTATACAAGCTTAGATGCCGTAGAGCGAGCAAATTTCAATGGCCTCAAGAATCTCTTCATCAAGAGATTTGTCGAGCCTGGATACTCCGACAATCTGCTAGTATGACTGATGAATGTCAAGCAGAAAGAGAAGGAGGACATTCACGATTACGTAACCCACGGGCGAACGATCGACTGAAAGAGTAGTTTCAACTGTATTCATCAGTAGAGTTCAAAATGAGGAACTGTATAAGGCTTTGGCAAGCAGCTTGAGCTTGTAGCGAGATGCACTAGCTAGGGTTTTTGAGAAAGCCATCAGAGTTGACAATCAACTGAAAGAGTGGAGCTCCAGGAGCCCCAACTCAGAAGAAGCCAACTCGCGAAGTTCAGAGAGACCGTCAGCCTCTAGTGAACGACTAGCCCCATCATCCTAAGATAAGGAGAAAGCCACCAAGACAAACCAAGACTTGGATGATGTCAAGATGGAGATAGCCAAGTTGCAAGACATGTTGAGACGACCAATGCACCCACACGTCCAATGTGTGTAATGTGGCGGAAACCATTTGCTAGCCGAGTGTCAAGACCCTCGATCGAGACCTTGCGCTAACTGTGGCAGGTTCGGTCATGACATCGTGCATTGTAGATTGCCGAGAAGACTTCTGTACTCGCAACCATACAACCAGCCTTACCTAGCAAACGGTCCGTAGCCACTCTTCAGAAGGGGAGCCCCATTGGCCCTTCCTACGCCTAACGACATTAAGCCGACTGTCCCTAGGGTGGACATAAACCCTACAGGCATAACCAGACCGCCTAGTCCCTACATGACCCATCCACCGAGTGACGCTCTAGTCCACTATGTGGAAGAGCCAAATGACGAAGAGACTTACTTATAACCTTATGTCTCTCACGACAACGAGGGCAACGCAGTCCTTATGGACTATCAATTAGACTATCGACAAGTACTAGTGATGGCGTTAGGGAGAGAACGAGGTAGAGGCCTAGGAGGGCAGACGCAGGATCCAATCATCTATTGGACTTGTGGTCACCTAGGGCATGTCTCATCACGTTGCCTTGAGAGGGAGCAGCAGAATAGAGACAAAGTTGACCTAAAGTGCGTTGAGTGCGGAATCACCCATCTCTTTGTCAATTGCCCAAAGCAGAAACCTTCTTCAAGTTCAGCCAATGTACCATCTGTTCCATTAGGGCTGTTTGGTGTTGAGAACCTCGATGGGGATGCCACACCTATCCCATTGCGGGTCATGACCCATGCCCAGACGAAGCAGGCCGGTATATCACTACCAGGACCTAGCAACCTTGATGCAGCCTCGATAGGGAGGAAGAGCCATAGGCGGAGAAAGAAGAGGTCGGAAGCTAAGATTGCACTGAAAACTAAGAGTGCTACAACTCTACCTATTGGGAATAAGGTCATTGATGCAGAGGCAGAAACTTCAGCCCTTAAGACGTCCGAAAAGGGAAGTGCCAAGGTAGGGGAATACCCGCATCCGAAGCGCTAGCTAGAGGTCGTAGAGAAAGTGAAGGACTGGGTGAAAGAGGCCAAAGAGCCCTTAAGGGACGCTGAACCCATCCTAGAGGATGAGATCGATGATCTCCCCAGCATAAGCATGCCAGTCTCACCCCCTCGACCAAAGTCAGGAGATGCGACTGCACCATAAGCGGTATTGCTTAGGCCAAGCCTTGATGCTGTAGGCCCGCAAATCAGTCACGGCCATTGGCCTAGACAATTCCGTTTAGGAGAGAGACGAGTAGCCAACGACCTCCTTACCACACTAGTGACCACCCCTATGACGTTAAGCCGGGGAGATCAGCTTAAACAGTATCCCACCCTATGGTAAGACCTGAAGCAGTGGATTAAGGGGTGACGAGAACAAGTTGCTGACCTGCACAACCATGATGCAGAAACACAAATACTGAGTCTAATGCTACACTCTCTGCCAAAATCCTTACACGTTAATGCTTTCTGGGAAGGCACCGAGATGCATGCAATGTTACCGGTCCTAGCCTTAGGCGACACAACGAGAAAGAGGATCGTAGACACGGGAGCCAGGGTTAGTGTGCTGAGCCACACAATACTTCAGACTTGGAAAAACCCACCTATCGAGACCGCTCGGTTTAATGTCACGTTAGCAAACGGCATGAGAGTGAAGCCATTTGGGGTACTTAAAAACTGGCCAGTGAAAATCATAGGTGTCCACTTCTCTGTTGACTTTATAGTCATAAAGGAGGTGGACTACGATATCCTGCTAGACCAACCTTGGATGCGCAATGCCAGAGTTATCGAAGATTGGGGTAACGGCTTGATCTTCCTAGGAAACAAAAGGGAAGCTGTGAGGGTAGAGATGGACACTTGGAAAACCTCACCAGTCGACTTGGATGCCATCTCCGCGATGCTCAAGGGTAACACTCAAGCCAAGAAGTCTTATGGGCCCTTGACCAAGTATATCCCATGCCCATAGGATGAGCGAGATTGGATGCATGTCCTTGCTACAGTCGACCTGCCGTTCTTGGATCATGAGGCATATGAGCAAGCCATCAAGATGATGAGCAGGCCTGACGGCACTCCCTCCATACCAGTTTGCATGATGGTAGGAACCCTTCGTGGGAGACCTAAGCCCGTCACCTTCCAAGTGCCAAACAACAAAAGAGAACTCCATGAGGTTCTGGAATACTTAACGAACAAGCTAGCTGACAATCCAACAACAAAATTCAAACCACTCCAGGATCTCTTAGGTGAATCCAAGTCGCAATGGACCAGGGTGCATGACTTAAACCTTATGTACAACTGGGCCTAGTCCCTGATCAACGACAAGAGATATATAAAGCCCTAGGAGACGACGAGCAGTCTGATGCAGAGGACTCTGATAACGAGTATGAAGACTGCCAATCCTTTAGTAACGAAAGTGAGGGTGAGATAAACACCGTAGAATACGACACTGAGGGACATGAAATAGAACAAATACGGGCAGACTCCAAGCCACAGAAAAGGAGTGTCTTCAAGATAGAGCGAGGGATCATGCGCACGGATTGTGATCGCGCTTGGTTAGAACACGTAGAAGCCATAGACTTTGAGCAAGTAGGCCTAGCCCAATCGGGAGCGACACCAGTGCTTAGGACAGAATCACCATCTGAACTGCGACCACCAGGGGAGACCACCTCTTCTAGTGAAGACAACGAGTTTGACTCTAAGTCGGAGATAAGTTTGGATAGCGACCCAGAAATACTTAGGTCGCCGACATACCAAGGGGGACCTACCCGTCCACTTGAGACATAGACGATTGAAGCAGGAAAGGGGGAAACAACCCAGGGACGCACGAACAGACAAACAACGAAAACCTCGGGACCTCCTTAAAAGATTTATGAAATTCAAGAAAGGAGATAGGGTAGTGATCCTGTTGGGTGCCAAATGGCAAGGCAGATAAGCGAACCAATTGAGGGACCAGCCAAGGTCAAGGAGGTGAACCTAGCCCAGGAAGGGGAGAGACAGCCCGCGGCTAGCCTTCATTGCCGATGACTTGACTGAGGAAGAAGAAATGAGTCTTGTCGCTCTCTTGCAAGAGTACGTAGACGTATTCGCTTGGTCCTTGGAAGAGCTTAAAGGGGTAGATTTGAGTGTAGTGACTCATAATATACCCATGACACCAGACGCAACGCCGATGAAGCAACGACAGTACCCAACGAATCCAAAACACACTCATGCTATCAAGGAAGAGATTGATAAGCTGATGAGAGTGGGATTCATTTATGAAATTGAGCACATGGATTGGGTATCACCCATAGTCATTGTGATGAAGAAAAATGGAAAAATTAGAGTGTACGTCAATTACAAGAAGGTGAGCGCTACTATTAAAAGGGACAATTACCCATTGCCATACACCAAGCATATGCTTGAAAGAGTGGCGGGCAAGGAGGCCTACAATTTTTTGGATGGCTTCTCAGGATACAATTAGGTGCAAGTGCATCCTGTCGACATGCATAAGATTGACTTCGCCACTGAGTGGGGCGTCTTTGCTTACATAGTCATGCCTTTTGGGTTGACTAATGCCCCTGCCACTTTCCAATGCCTCATGTGCACCATATTTAAAGACATGCTTCGCAAAGAGTTGGAAGTTTTTGTCGATGACCTCTGTGTTCACTCAACCTGGATGGAACACTTAGACAGACTCCAAGCAGTCTTTGAGCGGTGTTGCCTATATCGTCTCTCCTTGAACCTCTTGAAATGCCAGTTTTGGGTGAAGCATGGATGCATCCTAGGCCATGTGGTGTCGAAGAATAGCATTTCCACTGACTTCTCAAAAGTCAGGGTTATTGTTGACCTTCCACCCCCAATCAACTATAAGGGAGTCCAATTCTTCTTAGGCCATACAGGATACTATCAGCGGTTTGTGCTGAATTACACATTGATAGCTAGACCTTTATATAAGCTGCTGATTATCTTTGAATAGACTAAAGCATGCCAACTAGCATATGAAGAGTTGAAGAAGGCTCTAACCACAGCACCAATTCTACGAGCCCCAGATTGGACCATCACCTTCCACGTACATATCGATGCTTCTAAATTTGCTGTGGGGGCAGTGTTGTGCCAACCTGGCGAGCACAACCTAGACTATCCAGTGTGCTTTGCTAGCAGATAACTCAGTGAGATGGAAATGAACTACTCAATGACAGAAAGAGAGGGATTGGCCATGGTGTTTGCAGTGAAGAAGTTCTGGCATTATCTATTGGCTACACCCTTTACCTTTTTTGTGGACAATCAAGCCTTGCTATATCTAGTGAACAAACCTTGTGCTACAGGATGCATAGCTTGGTGGCTCCTTCTGCTTTTGGAGTTTGACTTCTCCGTGGTTGTACGGAAGGGAAAACAATACTACATGGCTAACCATATGTCACGCATCCCCATAGGAGAAGCCGCTAGAGAAGGCATTGCCGATGAATTGCCAGATGCCCATCTCTTTAACCTTTCTAGCGAGAGAGATTTATTCAAGGCCAATCTAATGCCATATTGGGTAGATGACATAGTCCAAGTGCTTGACCATGGACTACTCGAACGCCCGATAGAGAAGGCAAGACTGAGGTGACTCATTCTCAAGATCCAACCCTACTAGTTGATAGCAGGCCAGCTGTATCGCCTAGGGCAAGATGGATTGCTACGCAGATGTGTGTGCGAGCATGAGATGCACGACATGCTCTTAGAGAGGCACACATCGGAATTATCGGTGGACACTTTAGTGGAGACACGATGGCCGGCAAGGTGCTGCAGTCTCAACTATGGTGGCCAACAATGTTTCGTGATGTAGCACGATTTGTTAAGCATTGTGACAAGTGTCAGTGGACAAAGGTCCCGAGATTCACAAAGATCAAATGGAGTTGACCCCAATCATTGCATGACAACCCTTCGAAAAATGGAAAATTGACTTCATAGGACCCATCAGCCCCACTGCGCAGTATTCGCAAGCCAAATACATCATTGTGGCCATAGACTACCTGACAAAATGGGCAGAGGCGAGAGCAACATGAAAGAACTATGCTTGAACGATTGCCAAGTTCTTGTGGGAGCAGGTGATCTCAAGATTCAGTTGCCCCATCGAACCAGTCAGTGACCAGGGCACGCACTTCATCAATGAAGTGATAGCGTACCTCCTATCCACCTTTCTAATTATCCATTAGAAATCCTCTCCATACTACCCTCAAGCAAATGGCCAGGTAGAATCCACGAATAAGATTCTTATCAATGTCTTAACCAAGGCGGTGGAAGCACTAATGGAAACTTAGGATTATGACAGGAACAAAAGATGTTGCAGCAAGACCGCGCCCACCGACTTCCGTTCACGAAGGAGGAAAGAACGCAATAATGCATCACTCTTGAAAGCCACGCCTACAACCAGCTCAAGTTTTGAACCATTCATAACGTAGAGGGTGTGGTGGCCAAGGAGAAAGCGGCCAAGAGAGTCATCGAGCAATGTAACCTCACCAAGTACCTCGAGAAATTTGCGCAAGAGCATGACCACACGAAGTGTGTGGAGTTTCTCAGGACATACGACCATGACAATGAGTGCGGCACCGTCATGGTGGGAAGGGGAGAAAATGCTAAACTGGTACAGGTTCACTTAAACCCAGCCTTGGTGGAGAAGGCATTGGGATCGGAGCCGAAGATAGAGAAGAAGCAGAAGAGGGATGTGTATGCCATGCTGAAAATGAAAAAGGAGGATGTACTAACTAATGACGGCATCAGCATCCAGGACATTCTTGATGTGGAAGCCAGAATACAAGCGAAGCTAGTGCATGCACTCTTCTCCAGCCAGTGCGCTACAATGTCTTAATGCATCGAATCAGTGTGCTTCTACTAGAGAATATAGCAGCTCACACCTTGCATGAAGTCAACTGGAACGGATATATACGCAAAACCATTGACTAGGTGGCTAAAGCACTAGCTTTAGGAAGTACACCAGTAGGAGGGAAGTCCCCAGGTTCCAAGGCCATGAAAAGAAAGAAGGTCTCGTCCAAGGCCTCGTTTATTGCCTATGGAAGCATTTTGACTCCACTCATCCAGGAGGCAATGAAGGAGACACTAGATGCAGAAGAAGGAGAAGGAGAAATGCTTGATAGGTCACCCCGTCACCAAGACCAAGAGAGGTCCAATGACAAGATCGAGAGTGATAAGGAAGGGCAGGAACAAGAAGAACAATTGGGCAAAAAGCAAGCCAAGAAACCCAAGAAGAAGACGGCACAAAAGAAAAAGAAGCAGGATGAAGGCCGCAAGAAGGAGAAAGAGGATTTGGAGAAGGCAAAAAGAGAATCCCTCAAGGAGGCCGAGGAGAGGGAGAAGAAGAAGAAATATGAAGAAGAAAAAGCAAAGGAAGAAGTCAACAAGGCTAAAAAGGTGTCGAAATAGGAGGCCGAGAAGAGGAAAAGGAAAGAACACGAAGAAAAAGAGAAATTGGAGGAAGAGTATAGGAAAACTGAAGAAGAAAGGCAAAGAAGAGCTGCTGAGGAAGAAGAGGAACTGAGAAGGAAGGAGGAGGAGGACTTGCCACACCTCGGTCCATTGAGCAGCAGAGCAGGGCCAATGATTTGGGAGCCTGGAGCCCGGTAAGGGAAGAAGGGCCTGGTTCCAGCATGCAGGTACGAGAAATCACGCCGCCCGCTATCCTTGAAGGCAAAGGCAAGGCCCTTATCCATCATATCCCTACCCTCATGGTGCCTCCCACTGAACCAACCACCCTCACCCCTAGCATTCCCACCATGTAGAGGTCTCCAACTTCGTGGCATGGATGCAATATTTTATCAATAAAGAAATGCCCCAGGAAAAGAGCACGAAGACCACGACCATGGGGAAAAAGAGAACAACCATAAATGCTAAGTCGAGACAGGACCATCGACCACTCCAATCCACACAACAGTGACGCCACCAGCCAATTACGACAAGTACGTCGTCGAGTTACTCTCCCAACTGGAGACGGCTAAGGAGTAAAAGAAGATGGCTGTGCTGAGTTGGTGGCAAAAAAGGAGTCGGTAGCTGCTTTCCAGCTCGAAAAGACCCGCACAATAGCTATGCAACAACGAGAGATCTTTGATCTCAAACAAGAATTAAAGGCCAAGGAGGACATGGAGGAGAGCTACAAGCAGCGCGGCTGGAGGATGAGAATTAGGAATTGGTGCAGATGCAGAGAGAGTATAATCTCCTCCTGATGCAACATGGAGAATTGGAGGCGAAAATTGCCAACATTGAGCAAATGATGGAGGAATTGAATACCAAAGAAGAGGAGAGAAAGCAGGAGAGGGAGCAACAGCAAAAGGAGATCGAGTCTATGACCGATCAACTACACTTGGGAAGGAAAGAGCAAGAGAATATAAGCAGGGAATTGAAAGTTCAAGAGCAGAAGCTCGTAACCTTGGTACAGAAGCAGGGAGAGAGCATGGAAGAAATGAACAAGAGAGTAGAGGAATGGGCAGCGCAGAACGAAAAAGGGTGAAGACACTGGCACGGCACCTCGCTTTGTTGGAGAAAGAAAAAATCCTCGTAGAGAGTAAAGCAAAAGCCGCCCAGACAGCCTTCAGTGCCCAGCAAAAGGCCTTCATTAACACACTAATGGACACGACCCGCCCATAGGAAAAGGAGTCATTAGAGGTGGTATAGAAAAAATTGAACATCACACGCAGAGCTCTGCATGTAGGATTGTAGATGCCACCCCAACCTACGGAGGTTAGGCTGAGCCTAGAAGAGCAACGAAAGTACCTACTACTGGCCAGCCTAACTCCCCAGGAAATTGATGCAATGGCAATAGCCTCTGGAAAGATGCCTAAGTCGAGTTCCTTGTTAGACCTGCGGTCTGAGCTTTCTTCTGCCATAGTCGAGTTCTCCTGCTCCACTAAGCTATCAATCAGGTTGAGTAGGTTTGTCAAATCCACTTCGTTGGCACGGCTTGCTTGGTCCTACTTCGCATGTTGATGGTTTGTCTCCGTCTATGGGTTTTCTCCTATTGGTGGGTTCTTTGAGTGGTTTATCTGAGTGAGTTCCTTGACTTATTAAATACAGTCCTCAAATTATCTCCACTTAGTGCACGTGTTCTTTCCAGTGCACTTGTGCTCAATCAGGCTTTCAGTTTTTCTTAATTGTACTTCAAGTGCAGAAATTCAAGATGAGTGCGGCAAACAGTCTCTAAGTGTCTTACCCACCCTCGCTTCGTTTTGGGCCTAATAGGCTTTGTCGATCAATTCTCTAGCTGTCTTGACGTGGTTTAGGGCTTTTCTGCTATGTTGCCTTGCTCGTTTTTGGGTCCAATCGGGGTTTTATGGCTCAGCGGGTTGCCTCTAGGCCTTTAGGTCTCTAGGTCTCGCGACAACCCACTCAAGCTGTTAAGCAGCTGCGCCTTACGATTTTGTCTATTCCGTGCGCCAGAATCAAGTTCTGAGCATCAGGAGGGCTTGCAACAGTTTGCGTTGTTGAGCTCCAGCCGGGTCAAGTCAAATTTCTGAAAAGTTGAGACAAATTCACACTCGGCCCAACTGGTCCGAATTGCAAGGGCCGAGTGGATGACTCGGATGGGCCAAATCACACTGGTCTAAGGATCGAACTTTTCGCTGGGTGAGGGCCGAGTGTCGTCACTCGGACGGGCAGAGTTGGGTCTTGAGCCGAGGGCCGAACTGGTAAATGGGGCCGATGGACTCCGGGCCGAGTGCCGAGTTGGTCAAGGGGCTAAGTGCCATCACTCGAATGGGCCAAGTAGACTCCGGACCGAGGGTCGATTAGGGTTTTCAGGTTGAGCCGGCCAAATAGTAGGGGCCGAGGACCGAGTCTGGGACTCGTCCCAAAAATGGTCTCTTGGACAGGCCGAACATGGTGCGACAAATGCCACGCAATGACGATTTCAATCAAATCTCACAATTTAGGCAATCACTTCAAGCACAAACTTCCACATCCTAACTAAGGTACCAAGGGAAGTGATTGGTATACCTGAGGTGAGCGGTAGGCTCTCCGATGACGAGATCGAATCAAATCTTTGCCGGGGCTCTCTCTCTCTCTCTCTCTCTCTCTCTCTCTCTCTACAATGATTGCAAATGAGCTCTCCCTTGGCCTCTTGGCTCTTAAACCCCCTCTCGGGTAAGGTTTTGATGCTCCCAATCACTCACTTGTCAACATTAAGCTTCCAAGCAAGCTTTTTGCCATTTTTTGCATGATTTATGCCTTGTTTTTCAACGGTAAATCCTACCCTTTCCCGATTCAATTTCTTAATCCTATCCTACGATAAATGCAACAAGAATCGAAAGCAACAAACTGAAATGATTTCTCCATGTTTTCCAATCATTAAACTAACTAACTAACCCAAAATACTTACTTGTTTCGAAGATCAAAACACCCAAACTTCCTACCTATCTCAAGCTTCGTTTCAGGGATGAATCCCTTACTTCGCTGCTCGATATGAGACCCATGGACCGCTTATTGTTTCAAGTGTTCCATACGAGCTCTAATGGCTATCTCTCACCTAGCCGACGCACCGTCGATACTACGAGTGTAGTGAGCTTACCTTAATGCTGATATGAGTTGCCTTCTCTCTCACACACACTAGCAGCTCCACGATCCTAAATGCTAGCTCAAGCATCCTCAAGCCTCCTCCATCTCCAAGCTCCATCCACCATAGCCGCACGCGCAAGAGAAGAGAAGAGAAGAGAAGAGAAGAGAAGAGAAGAAAAGAAGAGAAGAGGAGATGGTGAAGAGCTTTACCCTCTTGATCCCTCACTCCCACACACTCACTCTCTCACACTCTCACACTCTCACACTCCCTCTCTTAAGAGCACACAAAAGCAAGGAGAAGAGAAGAAGAGAAGAAGAAGAAGAGAGCTCTTTTTAGCCACACACCAAAGAATGAGCTTCCATTCACTTTTTGAACTTTATATACAAAACCCTAAATTCCCATAGGCACCCATCCCTTTCTTTTACATAACCAGCCATTGTGGCAAGGTCCTTTCTCTATTTCCCTCTTCTAGCCTTATGCCTCTAGCCTACACCTGTCTAATACTTTATAATTGGCACAGGAGGAAGCTTGGCGCTCTTTTACAGGAGATTTTGGAGTTTTTTGAGGTGATATTCATTTAAAATTACGCTTTCGGCCCCAGCTTAGCTTTAAAATCTGCCCGCGTGCCTTTGCTCTTTTTCCATCCTCTTCCTGCTTTTTCATTCATTTTTTCGCCTTCTTGGCTTCGGGTTAACATATGTTATGTACACATCCTTGATGATTTGCAAAAAAGATGGAGCCAAAAGCTAGTAAATGCATTTTTCATGGGTATCTAGATGAGAAGAAGGGCTACATATATTATGATCCTATCACTAAAGAGGTTCACATAAGCAAGGATGTGAGATTCAGTGTGAGTAAGATTGAAATATGATGGTTTCATGAAGATGCATCATACATACATGGTATTGTGTGTTTAGCATGTTGAACCCACTTGTTTTGACGAGGTAGTTGAAAACAAAGATTGGAAGAATGCAATGGATGAAGAGATGGATTCATTGACAAAGAATAAGACATGGGATCTAGTTAAGTTTCCTTATGGCAAGAAATAAATTGGTTGCAAGTGGATATACAATGTCAAGTGCAAATTTGATGGCTCATTGGAGAGATACAAGGCAAGGTTAGTTGCAAAGGGTTATGCTCAAACATATGGTCTAGATTATGAAGAGATATTTAGTCTAGTGGCTATGACGACTACAACAAGATTGGTCATTGCATTAGCTTCTATTTATGGCTAGAAATTAGACCAAATGGAATTGAAGAATGCTTTCTTGAATGCTACATTGGAAGAGAAAGTATACATGGATCAGCAAAAAGGGTATGCATATTCAAAATATATGCATTATGTGTACAAGTTGAGGAAGGCATTGTATGGATTGAAGCAAGCACCAAGAGCTTGGTTTGAGAGGGTCACTGAGTTTTTATGTAGTATGGGATTTCAACAAAGCATGATTTATTATTCACTTTATGTTAGATATACAAATGATGGAATGATTGTTCTAGTCATCTATGTTAATTATAGGTATTGTAGAGAGAGAGAGAGAGAGAGAGATAGAGAGAGAGATTGCTTAAGTAAGCAACATGGGTTGCACAAGGAATTCGCCATTAAGGACCTTGGTTTATTGCGGTACTTTCTTGGCATCAAGGTGATTAACACTCCACATGGAGTTTGGCTATTGTAGAGACAATACTCATTGGATATGTTAGAGAAGTATGGAATGATAGGATGTAAGCCAAAGGATACTGTTGGGGGTAAAGGCGCCTCCGCCTAGCTACCCATGTATTACTACACAGACAGTCATCGCCACTGCACACTGCAGGTGGCAGGCGCCCGTCAGCGTCACTTTATTCTTTATTCTTTTAGTGACAGTTTGAATAAAGGAAGGCCCAGTCACACATTGTGACCGTTGGAGTTCCCATTTCTTGTCTCTCTCTTTCTTGCTCTTGCTCTCCTGCCATAGCTCTCGAGTGCAAGCTTCGATCCTTCTCACCTTTCAACTGGTATCAGAGCTCGGCTTCTCGACTCTTGAGCTTGGCTCGTGGCATTCTCAGCTTTCCATCGACTCCCCATTTGCATTGGGTCTCCTTCTCGGTAGCCATATCTAACTCCTTTTAGCTCCCGTCACTCCCGGCTTCCCGAACACCTTCCCGGCTTCCCGAACACCTTCCTGGCCCCTTTGGGCACCCTCAAGGCATTCACGCAGAGGTATTGCTTCACTCTTTACAAGGTTTACCTCAATTTTCAGCCCTCTTGAAACAGGGCAACCATTACACTCCCAACTCTCATTTCATATGTGGGCTGCTCTCCCCTTGCTGGAGCTTGTTTGAGGCCTTCCTTGGCTTCAACCGGACCTCTCCAAAGCTTGGGCCACTATTTTTTGCAGCCCTAGGACCAGCATTTACAGTTGGTGCAATCACGTAGCCCTCCCATATGTGTCTTCAGCATTGACAATCACAACAGCAGCTCTCCCCCTCCATTGGCACTTGGAAAGGCTCCATTTCGAGCATATGAACATGCTTTGATGCTTGGTTTTGATTTGGGATCGTTGGTTGAGCTTGAGCTCACTTTGCAAAGCATTCGGATGCTCCCTCTTGGATGTACTTATGGCATGTATGTTGCTTATGTCTGACCGGTCTTGACATGCTTAGCCTATGCCATTACTACATGCTAGTTACATTGTTTGGAGCCTATTGCTACTAGATCTCGGTCTTGGCTTGACCTTGGATTCCCGGAGCTTACTTGAGCTATTTATTGGCTTGCTAGAGTTGTATCTTGGGATGTACTTGATGTCTTACATGCTTATGGATGCTACATATGGATGCTCTATCACCTACATGTCCGAGATGTACCATTGATGCTTGATCTTGGACACTTGTCACTGGTGCTTGTACATGCTTTGTTCGAGCTTTGTTGCTTGATATTTATGGCTTTTGTGCCAGTGGGAGCGTCTTTGGATGCTTGACAGCCATTGAGCAGGCGGTCTATGCTCTTTGAGCATTTGAGACTATTTGGGATCTTTTACCCTTCAGGATGATGCATGGTTCATATGTCTTGGTTCCTCTAATGCTTATGAGCTGACTCTTTGCTTTGGGTCCCTCTCTTTGTGAGCTAACACCTACTTGTGTCAAGTCTTTGCTTTGTGTCCCTCTCTAATGCTTATGAGCTGACTCTTCCCTCTCTTTGTGAGCTGACACCTACTTGTGTCAAGTCTTGGTAGTGGCAAGAACACTTTGCCCCATTGACTGGGGATGTGTCTACTCACTTTCAGATGTTTGTATGACATATTTGGGTGTTGGATTCATGCTTATTGACTATCATATGTATATGTTATGCCCGCATGATGCCGGCTTTGGTCTTAGCAGTATCTGATTGACCTGGGATTAGATTTTGGCACTGTAAGCTCTCATTTACTGAAATCTATAATTTATTACAACAAGCATATATGTATGGACCAACATGGATTTTTTATGCTAAAATATTCTGAAATGATGTACTTTCACTAGTACTTGGTGGGCAGCAACTTTGGTTACACTTTTCTCATCATCTTCTCTCGATTTTGGTGATTTTTTAGTCATTTTCTGCAGTAAACAGCAAGTAGTTTTGAACTATCTACAGTCTTCCAGCCTGCATTATGGCAAGCTCGTCCACTGAACATGCTATTTTCAACATCACTAAGCTTGATGGTACGAATTACTCTTATTGGAAGAGCCATATTTGGCAGGTGTTGGTGCAGAAATCACAGATCAAACCTTTGAGGTTGAGCGAGCATCCGCCTGCAACTATGCCAGATGAGGAATGGCTTGAGCTTGATGAGTTATGCAAGTCCACTATTGTATTATCTCTCACAGAACAGGTTCATTACAATGTCTTTGAGGAAGAACAGAGTGCATGGCAGTTGTGGGATAAAATCAAGAATCTCTATGACAAGAAAAGTCCAGCGAGTCAGATGTATTGGTTGAAGCAGCTTATGGATCTGTGCATGAAGGAGAATGTGACTATGTCTACTCACTTGAGCCAGTTTCATGCTATACTCAAGAACTTGACTTCACAGGACATCACATTTGCAAAGGATGTCACTCCTCTTTTCTTGCTTGGTACTCTTAATGAGTCGTGAAATGTATTCCGCACTGCATTATGTGCCTCTACTGCTACCTTGAAATTACCTGATGTTGAGAGTGCTCTTCTGCCAAGAAGAGGTTAACCGTAAGAATTTGGATGCCTCTCGTGTGTCGCATGCTATGACAATTAGAGGCAGGAATGATGGATATGGAAAGCATGGCAATGGCAGTGGCAGTGGTGGCAGTGGACGAGATTCTCAGAAATCTCGATCCAAGTCTCGTGGGAAGTCACGTAGGAAATCCCGTGGCAGGAATGCAAATGTTACTTGTTACCATTGTGGGAAAAAGGGCCATATTAGGCCACAATGCCATGAACTGCGCAAAGATAAGGGAAAAGACAAAGTGCAGGATAAGTCTTCTGATCGCAGCATAGTGCTTGCAAATCCCAGTGTTAAAATTGAAGAGATCAATGTTATGCAGCCTGAGGATTTTGATGATGATGATTATATCCTTGCAGCTTCTTCTAGTGCTTCGCAGATGACAGAGATGCACTCTATGTATGCATAGTGTTGGCTCTTGGACTCAGGTGTGTCCTTTCATGTGACACCTTGCCGAGAGTGGTTTCATTCATACCGTACTGTTTCGAGCTCTGTGCGCTTGGGTGATGATAGCTCTCTTGATATTGTGGGCATTGGTGCTATTAGGCTGCAGTTTCCTTCTGGCAGCAATTTTGTTATGTAGGATGTACATCATGTACCTACTTTGACACACAGTCTCATGTCAGATGGACAGCTTGATGACATAGGATATCATGTATGTTTTGGAGACTCTACATGGAAGATCACTCGTGGTAGACTTGTGATTGCGAGAGGTGCCAAGGCTGGCAGCCTCCATCCTTGATTATATCAGCTTCTTCCCTTGATCATGTTCTGTCTGTGGATTCTATCCCACATGTATCTCTTTGGCATTCCCGTTTGGGCCATATGTCTTTGAAGGGAATGAAAATGCTTTCTGGTTCGCATTACTTACCGCCCCTTGATTATGCATGTTTTGATTCATGTGAGCATTGTCTTTATGGCAGGCAAACTAGGTCTACACATAAGAAGACTGGTAGGCCACGCATGAGTGAGCCCTTGGCATTGGTACATTCGGATGTCTGTGGGCCCATGCCTTGTCAGTCTATGGGTGGTGCCAAGTATTTTGTTACTTTCATAGATGATTTTTCATGGAAATTTTGGGCTTATCCCATTAAGCTGAAATCTGATGTCTTGGCTGTGTTTCAGAGATGGCTTGCATTGGTTGAGAACCAGTCTGGGTATAGGCTAAAATGCCTAAGGACAGATAATGGGGATGAGTATGTCTCACGTGGTTTTGAGCATTTACATGATGAGAGGGGTATTAAGCATCAGTTGACCGCCCCCTACACCCCCCCAGAATGGTTTGGTTGAGCGAATGAATCGAACCATCCAGGAGCATGTACACAGTATGCTTAGCCATGCAGGCCTACCACAGAGCTTTTGGGCTGAGGCACTTAGTACAATTGTGCATGTCATAAATAGATCACCTTTTAGTGATTTGGATTTCCAGGTTGCAGAGGAGGTATGGACTGGAAAGCCTCCCTCTTATGCGCATCTCCGTGTCTTTGGATGTGAGGCATTTTGCCATGTGCCCAGGGACAAGAGAAGTAAGCTGGATCCTAAGAGTGTCAAATGCATTTTCCTTGGTTATGGGGATGCAAGCGAGATGGGTTACCATCTCTAGATCTGTAGGCGCGGAAAGTCATCCGCAGTCATGATGTAGTCTTCCATGAAGACAAGATGCATTGGCAGCCTGAGAGAGTTGTTGAGATCCACAGGGTCATATTTCAGGAGGAGCCGAGAGCTCCTGCACAGCCAATTGGACAGCCTATAGCTGCAGTAGATGCTCATGGTCAGGGCATTGGACAGGCAGCTGGGCAGGCAGCAGAGCCTGCCATGAGACGGCGGTCTGCTAGAGACAAACGTCCACCTGATAGATTTCAGCCCTCGATGCATTATGTCTTGGTTACAAATGTAGAAGAGCCTTTCACTTATGATGAGGCTATGCGCAGAGGTGACAGTCACTCCTGGGAGAGGGCTATGCAGTCTGAGATATACTCCGTGCATAAGAATGATACTTGGGATTTGGTTTCCTTGCCTATGGGCAAGAAGGCTTTGCCATGCAAGTGGGTATACAAGCTGAAAAGTACCCCTGGACAGCCCAAGCCGGCATACAAGGCTAGATTGGTAGCAAAGGGTTTTAAGCAGGAGCATGGTGTGGACTTTGATGAGGTCTTTTCTTATGTGGTTAAGATGACCACCCTGCGCTTAGTCTAGGCTTTGGTTGCTCAGCTTGACTTGGATTTATACCAGATGGATGTCAAGACGGCTTTTTTACATGGGGACTTGCATGATGAGATTTATATGGAGTAGCCTAAGGGCTTTGCAGAACCTGGCAAGGAGCACCTAGTGTGCAAATTGAAGAAAAGTCTTTATGTCTTGAAACATGCACCTAGGGAGTGGTATCATAAGTTTGATGCCTTTATGCAGTCAGGGCTACAATAGGAGTGCTGTGGATCCGTGTCTTTACATGAAGAAAGCCCGTGATGGTTCTTTATTGATTTTGGTCCTCTATGTGGATGATATGCTAATAGCAGGGAAAGCTCATGATGAGCTAGATGCTCTTAAGGCTCAGCTCAAGAAGAGCTTTGAGATTAAAGATCTGGGACAGGTCGCTCGTATACTTGGTATGTGCATTAGATGAGATAGGCATCAGGGACTCCTTTACTTGTCACAGAGGGAGTACATTCATAAAGTCCTTCAGCACTTCCGCATGTAGGACGTAAAGCCTATTGGCTGTCCATTGCCTTCTTATGTGAAGGTATCACAGGTTGATTGTCCGTAGACAGATGAGCAGAGGGTCAAGATAGCCAAGATTCCCTATGCATCCGCAGTGGGGTAGTCTTATGTATGCCATGATAGCCACTCGTCCAAATATTGTCTTTGCAGTTGGTATTGTGGCACGCTATATGGCTACACCTGGCAAGAAGCATTGAGATGCCGTGAAGGGTATCATGAGGTACCTGAAGGGCACTGCAGATATGTGCATATGCTATGGCAGCCAGGATACAGGAGTCGTGGGGTACACTAACTCTGATTATGCAGGACATGCAGATAGTAGGAAGTCCACTTCCGGCTATGTATTCACATATGCTGGAGGTGCTGTTTCTTGGATGTCTAGGGTGCAGAAATGCACGGCCCTTTCTACTACTGAGGCCGATTATTTTGCAGCCACTGAGGCTTGCAAGGAGGCCATTTGGTTGGGTCGTTTGGTTGCTGACCTTGGTATTGATGCTATCCCTACACTGCATTCGGATTCTATGAGTGCTATTCAGTTAGCCAAGAATTCGGTCTTCCATGCGAAGACGAAACACATTGAGGTGAGGTATCATTTCATACGTGGGGTCGTTGAGGACAAGTCTATTGATCTTGCCAAGATCTCGACGATTGACAAGAATCCTGCAGATCTGCTCACGAAAAGCCTCTCTACAGAGCACTTTGCCTTCCTCAGGAGGTTGATGGTGGGTGTGGGATGAGATGACGTCTTTCCTCATCCTGTTGTACATGTGTACATGTTGTACTGTCTTTTTCTTTTTCTTTTCACTCCTCACTAGGGTAGATTCACCTTTAAGTGGAAGGTTGTTGGGGTTAAAGGCGCCTCCGCCTAGCCGCCCGTGTATTACTACACTGACAGTCATCGCCACTGCACACTGCATGTGGCAGGTGCTCGTCACCGTCACTTTATTCTTTATTCTTTTAGTGATAGTTTGAATAAAGGAAGGCCCAGTCACACATTGTGACCATTGGAATTCCCATTTCTTGTCTCTCTCTTTCTTGCTCTTGCTCTCCTGCCATAGCTCTCGAGTGCAAGCTTCGATCCTTCTCACCTTTCAAATACGCTATTGGATCAAAACATTAAGATGGTGGATGATAGACAATATGTGGAGGATGTTACTATGTTCAAAAGATGGTTGGGAGCCTAATCTACCTAACCATAACAAGATTAGACTTGAGTTACTCAGTGGGAGTTATTAGTCAGTTCATACAAAAACCATGTAAATCACATTTGATGTAGTGAGGATAGACTTGAGATATATGAAGAAGATAATGAATTTTGGCTTGTTCTATGAGAAAGGGACAAGTCTATATTATTTGGCTACACATATGTAGATTGAGCTTAAAGTATCATGGATAGAAGATCCACTAGTGGCTATGCATTCTCATTTGGTTCAGCCATGGTCAGTTGGAGCAGCAATAAGTGATCAACATTTGCTTTATTTGGTACAAAAGTCAAGTATAGAGGTATTGCATTGGGAGCATGTGAGCAAACACAACTGAGAGTACTACTATGTGATATGGGGATAGAGATTGATGGTGGAGTTATCATGTATTGTGATAACATTAGTAGCATTATGTTGGAAAATAACCCAATCTACCATGCAAGGACAAAGCATATCAAAGTGCACTACCATTTCATCATAGAGAAGGTTATGGATGGAGAGATAGTCTTGGTACATATCAAAACTAAGGAGCACATCACATATATCTTTACCAAAGCATTAGGTAAGGATAAGTTTTACTTTAAAAATACACTTGGGATATCGTATTTACAAGCTCATTCTAAGCTTGAGGGGAAGTATTGAGAAATAAGGCATAGGCTTAGTCATAGTCTATATATGCATAAATAAAGTAGAGGTTGTGTGTGAAGAGTCATAAAGGTCAAACAGTATCTATCACTTTATAATATACTTGTGGTGTATCAATTAACAATGAGAGAAGAAGAAGAATGAAGCTGAAGAAGAAAAAAAACCTTGAGATATCTTGTGCCATTGATCCTTCTGGTGTACATCCTATTCTTTTCATTCTTGTAGTCGTATGGATCCATAGATTTACACGAAGAAGGCATATGATGATAATCTTGCCATTTTGGTGCCATATGTTAATGACATGCTAATTGCTAGGAGTACTCATGATGAGTTGGATGCTTTGAAGACTCAACTCAAGAAGATCTTTGAGATGAAGGACATGGGGTACACTTCTCATATACTTGGTATGTGCATTACGTGTAATCGCTCTAAGAGACTCCTCTACTTGTCATAGAAGGAGTACATTCATAAAGTCCTTGAGTGATTTCATATGCAAGGTGGTAAGCCTATTAGCTGCCCATTATCTTCTCATATGAAGGTTAGTTAGGTAGATTATCCCCAGTTAGATGATAAGAGGGGGGCTAAGATAGCCAAGATCCCATATGTATTTGTAGTGGGCAACTTGATATATCCCATGATAGCCACTAGACCTGACATAGTGTTGAGTGTTGAAATGACTTGTTTTTTGGCTGATTTTTGTTATTTTTGAGAGCTGAATGGTTGATTTTATGAGATGATTGATTGGTTTGGAAGTGGTTTGAGAGTGTTTTGGATGATAATGATTGAGTTTTGGAAGTTCATGATGTTTATTGGTGGTTCTGTGATGTTCTGATAGGTTCTGATTGGTTTTGTATACCTTCTGTTTTGCTCTGTTTTGGTCTGTTTTGTTCTGATTGTCTTCTGTAAGGAGGGATGGAGTATTGATTGATGAAGAATGAGATATTGTGAAAGCTTATTGAATGGTTGATGAGAGTTTGGAATGGTTTGAGTATGAGTTATGTGGTTTTGATGACCTTCTGTAACCTTCTATAGGTCTTCTGTAGAGCTTCTGTCTCTGTTCTGTTCTGTTCTGTTCTGTTCTGTACTGTAGCTGTTCTGGTACTGTTCTGTGACTGTTCTGTATGCTTCTGTATGTGTTCTGATGGATGAGAGTGTAGCTTGGGAAAGTTTTCTAGCCTTGGAAAGAGGTGAATACAAGTGCAAAAGAGCTGAAAGAAGTGAAAGAAGTAGCTGCTGAAGACTCAAGTGAAGACTAGAGTGAAGTGACAGTAGAGAGCTATGAAAGGACATTGTAGTGGCTCTGGTGACTCTTCATATCAGACATGCCTCTTGGGAGGGGTATCCACGACCTAAGAAGGGTTATTGAGGGTGATTTTGAGAGATTGTAGTGAGGATGTGATGTATTATTGATGGAGAGAGAGAGAGAGAGAGAGAGAGAGTCAGAGATAGTCAATTCTACTGAAACAGAGTGATTGTATGTGAGAGATTGAGAGAGAAGACTATGAAGATATTAAAGATGAATACTATGTGATGTATTTCCATTCAAAGATGGTATATTCCTTTGCTTTCTTTGTTCCATTGATGGATTTTATGAAGGTATTGAAGAATATGGTTGATTCTATCAAAACCGTGGGAGGTCTACATGATGCTGTATGAAGATTTGTTGTGCCTGGTGTTAAACAAGCTTGTTGATGTTACAAGATAGATTTTCTTGCAAGAGAATTCCCTTTTCCTTGGTGTTCCTCTCGGGGCTCCACATAGCATTTGTAGTGGGAGTTGTATCTTGTTATATGATGACACTTGATAGGTGAGATTGCGATGATGTGAAGGGTATTATGATATATCTCAAGGGCACTGCACATATGTGCATTTATTATGGCAGCCAAGATACTAGAGTCATAAACTATACAAACTCTAATTATACAATACATGCAGATAGTATAAAGTCCTCCTTTGGCTGTGTCTTCACCTTTCCTAAAGGTGTTTCTTGGCATTGTGGCCACACTGAGGTTTGTAATGAGGCCCTATGGTTAGGCCATGTTGTGGACCTTGGTATGACTATGACTCCTACATTGCATGTAGACTCTATGAGTGCCATTCAGTTGCATGCACTCTAGTCTTTAATGTGAAGACCAAGCACATTGAGATCCATTATCAGTTCATTGGAGAGGTGGTTGAAGACAAGTAAATAGAGCTTGTTAAGATCTCAACTAATAGGAATCAATGTAGATTCTCTCACTAGAAGTCTCCTAATAGAACGTTATGCCTTCCTTAGGAAGATAATGAGCATAGGATGAGATGACATCCATTCCTCATCCTATTGTACTTCTATGTACACTTTGTCATCTTTTTCTTGTTTTCTCCACACTTAAGAACATTCACCTTCAAGTGGGAGGTTGTTGGGGATTAAAGGCTGATCATGCCTAGCCACCTACATTTATTTGTATTTACTACCCACTCACTTGTACGCTATAGGTAGCGGCCACCTGTCATTATCACTTTATTCTTTATTCTTTACAGGACAATAGAATAAGGAAAGGTAGGTCACACATTGTGATTGTTGGAATTCCCACATACCCTTTTGCTCTCTCTTGCTTGAACCTCCATTGCTTTTACTTCTTTCTTACTTCTGCTTGCGTTTCCACTCTTGCTTCACTTTTCAAGAGTCAAATCGCAAACACCTAATTGCAACACTTGAGGTATTGAAATAATATATGTCAAAATGTGTAATTCTCACTTGCATGTTTGTAATAAGTATCTCTTGAGATGTGTGAGGATTCACTTAGATTGAGCATGTGGCCACTTCAATTTAGCACTGAGGACCAACTTGTTTCAAATAGTTTGCAACTAGGGCCAAGGGAACATCACAACT
Organism: Lygodium microphyllum; assembly: GCF_053477565.2. Taxonomy (NCBI): domain Eukaryota; kingdom Viridiplantae; phylum Streptophyta; class Polypodiopsida; order Schizaeales; family Lygodiaceae; genus Lygodium; species Lygodium microphyllum. Next base: position 9,056,552 of record NC_141144.1, on the reverse strand, counting down.
CTAATTGCTGGCTTTTCATTCATACTTTGGATTTTGGGCTTGCACTTATTGGCCAATGGTGGCCACTTGCTTTAGTGTCCTTGATTTGGTGGAGTGGTTGAGGTGTGTTTAAAACCAACTTGGAGTGGCCATGATCAAACTCTAGGTAACTTGAAGTGGTGGTTCAGGGTGGTAGCATTTGAGGTGAACAAGGGAACTCGAGGTAACATAGGGTATATACTCGAGGTGGTGGTGTGTACTACTTGGGGTGGTCAACTAGTTGAGGTCACAACTACTACTTGAGGTGGTGGAGGCTACCACTTAGGGCGATTAGCCACTTGAGATGGGAACGTCTACTTAAGGTGGAGGTAAGTTTGCCACATGGGGTGACTAGGATTGATGCAACCCACTCAAGGTGGTTTGGCAGAGTCAAGGTTGGTAGAGTCGAGGTGGTCTCAAGGTAGCATCTATTGCATAGACTTGGTGTTGGTGCCAAGTAATTGCAACTCAAGGTGATTTGATCCCTAAGTTGGACTTGGGGTGAGTTCACATGTGGCATTGTTGACTTTGTGGGGTTCAAGGTAGCAAGGTCAAGGTCATAACTTGCTCGAGGTGGTTGGGTAGGCATGAATTGTCTTAGAGAATGGGTTGGTTAGCCTACATGCATCATTTGAAGTAATAAGGGTGTGTCCTAGGGTGATTAGCAAGGTCTACATGTCCCTTGGCATGATCACAATAGTGAGCTTAGGCAGGTAGGTGGACTTTGCCTTGCGTGGTTTGGTTCTAGGGGTAGCATGGTTTGCAAGGTAGTACACATCTCATTCTGGTGAGGACAATGCCACTTGGGTTGGCTTGGCATGATGGTTCACTCATCATGATTTTTCCAGGAACTGGGTTAATTGTGATGCAATCAATACACCAATTAGAGTGGTGTCTTAGGGTTGGGTATGTGTGGTGGTGGAAACTCGGGGTGAGCAGGGTGTTGAGCATTGAATCAATTGGGATAGATGTAGTAGTTGGGGTAGGTTAGGTGGTTGCACTAGGGTTAGATGCAATATGGAAGGCAGACTCAACTAGGTGGTAATGGAGGGTTGTTGGAGTAGGGTAACTCACAGTGGATAATGGTAGTGTAACTCAGGATAAGTGAGGAAGATGGTGCTCAAGGTAGGGTAGAGCTTACCCTATAACTTGGGGTAGTCAATGTAGGTGTGCCTCAAGTTACCGTGGTCGACTAATTCAAAGTATATGCTAGCACTCAAGATAGATGAAGTATGTGGGGATAGAACCCAAGCTATTGTATATGGTGGAACTTGGGGTAGATTGTAGTAGGTTTCAAGTGCACTTGAAAATCCAAAGGTATGGCCGCGTAGCTCTTGATGTCTTGGTTCTTGCTGTACCTTTGTTTTTTAGCCTAAGTCTTGCCTACTCATTGCTTTTTGCTTTTTGTTGTTGTAGTCATTCTTGAAGAGGGTTAATAAAACATAAGCTCACCTACTTCATAGCTAATATGCCTACTCTTGCAGGGGTAAATTTTGAGTTTCCTTGTCAAACTATGTTTAATTCAATAAGTATCTTCTAGTTTGTGTAACGTCATTCCAAGTAAATTGATTGAGAATGGAAACATCCCTTTTAACCCTCCTTTATCCAACATTGACTAATTGAAAATGAGAAATTTATCTTGATCATTTTAAATGTGAGTTGATTGCAAATGACAAAACATATGGTAGAGGGTTGCTTATTGTTGATGAAAACTCAATCACAAAATATCAAGTTTGGACATGTCTCAATCATATGATTCTTGAATTTGCAAGCTGGGCTTTTGAGTCTTCTCTTAACAAAAGATTCAAATTTTTAGGTTCATTCCACTTGAACTTTTCACAAATGGTGCAAATCAATTCAACTACTAGTGCAAACTTCTCATAACAAAATATTCAAATTATTTGGCTCATTTCACTTAAACTTGTCACAAATGGTGCAAATCAATTCAATTACTAGTGCACTAATTGCCATAATCTAAATTCTTTTCAATTAGACACAAAGTTTTAATGCCTTGAATGTCCAAAAGTTTGATTGAAGTGTATTTTGAGATTTATAAAGAATAAGAGGAACATTGGCTCTTTTATCATGTTAGAAATCACTTTGATGAATGCACACATGATGTATTTTGGTTTGATTACACTTTATTAGAGAAAAACAAACACAAATTGAGGCCAAAGGAAAGTGTTACTATGAAGGTGATTACATGATTATATCTTCAATCATGTAGCTTTATCAAAATGCTCCATCTTTTCCACTAGTTGGGAGCTATTGCCTATCATGAATTTGCCTCACTTACAAATGTCATCCATGTGGCTTACCCTTCATCCACTACCATGTTTGACTAATTACAGTAGTAAGTGTGGTTGAAAGCCAAGTAATTCAATTTAAAACCATGTCCCCATTGTATTCACCACATCTAACTTGGAAGTCTAAAGTCCATACAATTTATCTATGTAATTGTTGGAAGTTTAAACATGAAAGAGTGCAACAACTTGGGAGCTTTTTAATGAACCTTAGCATGAAAAGCTTCTAACCATATGTGTTCTATAGACATTCTCAAATTTGTTAAGTGGTGTGAATATGAGTAGAGTCAACACAGTGGAGTACAGGATTGTTACTAATGGGTGATTGGTCAAAGAAAAGTGTGTTGCATAGAAACACATGATTTCCAATTGAAGCTTTTCTTGGTGACCAAAAAGAGTAACTAGAATATTGACTACTAGCCTACTGAGTAGTTACAACATAGGAGTGAAAATTTATGCTAATTTAGTTGCATCATGTATCACAATATGAGAGTTGTTAAACATAATGTGCAAGTTTAGCACATAAAATTGCATTAGATATCACCATATGAGAGTTGCTAAGCCTAATTCAAGTTTAGCACATACAAATCCTTATACTGGGGCATTCATAATGCACATTTCTTCACTAAAGTATCACTCCCTTAATGTTGTGAGCATTCATATCTAATCCTACAAATCTTTCAAAGTGTTAAGCATTAGTTGAGAGCTTCTATTGCTTCATAACCCTATCCAAGGAAGGCTTCATTTCTACTCCCTAGATCTATGAATGTAAACACTTAATATGGTGAGTTCAACTAAATAGCTCTACGATACAAAACATGACCTTGTTGACATTGAGCTTAAATTTTTTAATTACAAAAGTTGAAGAATGTGCTAAGAGAGGTTGATTTTAATGATGAGAGAGTGTCTAGCAAGTACATTGCATGGCCCTACGGGATTAAGAATAGCTACACAAAATTTGAGGGATGTGCCATCAAAGTCTACATTATCAAGATTTTCCTTTAAAATGAGTTTGTATTTGTAATCCAATCATTGTTTTTTAGGCAAGAATAATGGCGTGTGACATAGAAACACATACATGACAAATGGATAATCAACATTTATCCTATAGTATTTAAACAACCTAGAACATTACTACATATAGTCCTTTCTACACGAGGTTTGTCTTTTTAGGGTTTTACACAAGTGATGGTCACACTAAGGATTCAAAAAAGGAAGCCATTCACAAATTAGAAGTTGTGCTTGTGTTCTCTTTGAAAGTAAATCGTGCAAAACAAAACAATGTTACTAATGCATGATGTAATAATATTGAATGGTGCAAGAAAGACACATATTAAGCAAAAAACAACATAAACAAACACGATAAATAAAAATACATTGGCTGAAGAGCAATGCATGGTCTGAAGTTTAAAATATACGTTGTGTGAGGTATCAAGTGTTGGTAACATTATATCAAAATTATACTTTTTAATCTCAACAATTCAAAGGTATGAGAGACTAAAACAAAAATACAACTACAAAAAGATTAGTCACAATGTGCAAAGACTTATTAAGAAAGATAATTATCATGCAAATTGCAATACAAAACCAATTGATGTTTTGGATGACGAACCTTTTGTGCAATTGATACATATACATACTTTGAACAAGATATGCTAATAAAAGGAGTTGACAATCTAAGAAATCTTTGATTGGATTGTCTTAGGAATGCTTTTAATGTTACTACTTGATGGATACTAGATTCTTTAGTTTGCCATTTGAAGGATGTCTCTCAAATACTTTGAAATTGATTAGTATCATTGACCCTAAACTATGACAAATAGAGATACAACAATATGTACTAGCGTTCCGCACGCGTTTCGTGCGCACAGAACGCTAGGCCGCTTCGCAGCAGCTTCGATGCCTCGAAGCGGCAAGCGAAGTTACCGTGATGTCGCACGGCAACTTCACTCAACAATCC
>NC_141144.1:8939771-9047271 GCF_053477565.2 Lygodium microphyllum | reverse complement strand
GGAAGATCAAGGATTTTGGGTTTGGGGGGTGGGAGTGTGTTGGTTTGGGACTTTTGTCACTATTAATGGATTTTCCCACACCCTTGGCTTAAAAGATGATGTGCAAATGCTACTTTAGTTGATTGCTAATCCATATACTTGAATGTATGTGTGATGTGAGTAAGAAAAAGTAGAAGAAATGTCACTCTTAGTAGATACTTGAAAATAGGAGTGAACTTTCATATGTGCTTGAATTGTTGCTAGAGGATTTCTATGTTGAAGACTGCAGTGAGCTTGTGATTGCCCAACTTGACGATGTATAACAAGTTTGCAATCATGTGAACATTGTGCCCTATACTGTAGAGTTGTGAAAAGACTTAGCTACAAGTTGCAAGAGGCATCAATGGGGGTTTGGTGGATCAATCAAAGCTTGTGCCTCTTCTCTCCCCCATTGAATTTTCTGACACCAAAAGTGCATAGGGGTTTTGGTGACTACGAGTGTGCTCTCTTCCCTTGATTCTTTGCTAGCTGAAAAGCCCGCCGCGCGACCTGGTTTCAAAGTATGTTTCATGGGGATTGGAAAAATGGGGTTTGCTATGAGGACAGAACTTGCAAAAGTGTGACATCAGAACGTCACTTTGGTGGAAGTTTGAACATGGGAAAGGAGTTTTGGTTGAGGGGTCCAGTTTGGGCAGGGGTTAGGCCAAAAGGTAAAATGGATGTTGAGAGAGAGAGAGAGAGAGAGAGAGAGGGGGGCAGGGGGGCGGCGGCGGAGGGGGCTGGGGGGGGGCGGGCGAGAGAGAGAGAGAGAGAGAGAGAGAGAGAGAGAGAGAGACAGAGGCGATTAGGCCAAAAGGTGAGATGGATTTTTTTACTCTGAGCGAGAGAGAGGCAATGGTGGGTCTGCTGCAGCATCATCATACCCGGTTTTTCAATCAAATGTACTCCCCTTCCCCCTCCCCCTCCCCCCCCCTCTTATACGGACAAATAAATATATTAATTTGTTGCCACATTTCCTCTCTCTAATTTCTATTGTCAAATACTCTTGCTGATTTTGTAGTTTGCTTGAACACTGCAAGATGAGAGAGAGAGAGAGAGAGAAGTTGTCCTTCCCTTTTGTCAACTTTGGGTTGCCGCAATCCCGTTGCGAACGATCAGAAACAGAAAACACGCCCTCTCTCTCCCTCTCCCCGTCCCTCTTCTTAGGGCGGCATCGGCCATCATCATTCTTTCTTGGCTTTCATATATATTTTTTGCCCTAAAGTTTGCCGTCTCTGTTTGATCACTCTCAGCAGATTTTCACACTTTCAGCCATATTTCTGCGACCGATTCTCACTATAATCTCATTGATCATTGATCAATCCACTCTTAATTTCACTTCGATCCTGTCAAATCTTCCATTCCTTCTCATTCACCAATCTCATATTTCACCTCAATCCTGTTAACCTTCCATTCAATCCCATTCACCGATCTCAAAATTTCACTTCAATCCCGTTAACCTTTCATTCCATCCCATCCCCCACTATCAATTCCAACTCCATCCTCTTAATCTTCCATTGCTGCAATGTCTCAAAGTTGGATCGGTTCGTTTCCTTACGTTGTTTGATCTTTGACCCGTTCCTTTTGTTCCTCCAATTGTGCTCTGACTCCATTCCATCTTCAAACAAACATTTCTTGAATGCTCATGTCATAATCCCACCAACTTCATCATTTCCGGTATTTCTCCCTATCAGCCTCCTGTATTTGTCTGGCATCGATTCAGATCCATTCTTCCTCTGGTTATCATACAGACCTCTTCTTTATCCCTTACTTTCTTTCCATCATTTACAACGCATATTCTCATCTTTGTCAGTGACTTCATCCCCTTTTGCTTTTCAGCAATGAATGTGCTGGATGTATCACTGTAATCGACGTTCTCTTCTCTTTCTCTTCTCTTTACCGTCATCCTACCCACAAGCTGGCTACAGTAATTTGCCCTCGGATCATTCTGATCATCCCTCAAATTTGACCCCTACTATGCTGTATGTGCACATAATCAAGCTCACAAAGCATTGATGGCGTCACTCTTCCAAGACCTTTTGTGAGGATTATACAGTAGTTGGTGGATTGCATCGCTAGGCCAGGTGTTTCAACAGTTTTTGCGGTCGTCTTGCAGAATGGCAGCACTCAGAGGAGCAGACCTGTGCTATGATCATGATCCATGGAGAGTCTCTGCTCTGATAACGGTACTATCAGAATTGTTGCTTTCTACCCTCTTGCTTCTAGGTGCTGCCATCGTGTTTATCACCTCACAGCTTGTGAAAGCTTTTAGTTTAGAAACCCCTTGTACATATCTAGGATGGTACCAGCTTGATAGGTCTCAACTTAGAAGAGGTCAAAGAGAGACCGTGTCCTCTTCATATACAAATAGGTTATCTGTAGATAAATTCTCCCCCGACCTTTACAATGCCAGGTCCTGTACAGGATTCTGGCCTGAGGGTTCTCTTACAAGTTTTAGATGCTGTGATGTTGAGGAGGCTTCTCAAGCAACTACGAAAGATGGTTGTAGCGTAAGAGATCTTCATGTCAATGAGAATGATAGCAAATCAAGAACACTTGATCAGTACCAGAGAAAGCGGGCTTGTTTTACTGACGATTATAGTAACCTGGGCAAACAGGACAGAATGATGGAAAGGAAATCCATTACACCTGTTCCTTGCACAAGATTAGAAGAGGATGAACACCCTTCACTACCTCCAAAGTCAGTTTCTAAGAATAGTTCTGATGTAGAGGATAGTGGGGACAGTTCTACAGCATGTACAAATTCATCAAACATAAGTGATCCTGAGTTGGAGAATGCGAGTCATGGGGTTACAGGGATCCTTGACAATGCACAAGAACCTGCCAAGAAAAAAGACGATGAATGCTGTGTTCACTTGATCAATGCTGATTTGGAAAATGTAAACTGTGGGGTTACAGGAATTCTTGACAATATGCAAGAACCAACTGAGAAAAGAGACCATGATGGCCATCCTCACTTGATCATGGAGAATGAAGCAACAAAGAGTGTGCTTGATGTTATATATGATGGTTGCTCACTGTCTTCAAGTGATACAGGAAAACAGGGTTATAAGCATGACTGTATACATCGGCATTTTACTAAGGCTGGGCAATCACCTGAAGATACTGTAAATAGTTTTCAATGGGCTGCTAAAAGTGGCTCTGATCTGTGGGTTCCTGAAGCTACAGAGGTTTCCCATCTGCTGAAAGATGGAAATGAGCCATTTCAAAAAGATGGAACCCTTATTCCAGTCTCAAACAGCCCAACGTGCAGGCGAAACCTGCTTTTTGAAAATGGAGAAGTGTTAGCAGCAGAAAAGGAGAGAGAACCTTTTGAGAGAGTTGGAATTGTTATCACAATTAGAGGCAGCAAGGAAAAAGGATTACGTACATCAAACCAAGAGCACAAGTTTGAAGAAAAACCAGTTAGGTATGCACATAAACATGGAGATGTATGGTCCTGGAGTCTCCCTGATGGCCCCTTAGAGCTACAGGTTTCCAGTCTGAGCATCTTGGAAGAGATTGCCAACATCCATAAACAGCAGGTTGCAGATTCTGGAGGTCCAGAGGTCTTGTCATCTGAAGCTCTTTCAGTTCAACAAGGTGATATTGATAACATAACTGGAGAAGGAGAAATTGAAACCGGGCAAGATCCAGTCAAGGGTATTTTTGAATCAACAGGAATGTGCACCTCAAATGTGTGTGATGTCGAGTTCGGTGATTTTGGAAGTGTAAGCATGGAAAATGTGCTCGATGCAGAGAATGGTGAAAATTGTTTATCGAGCAGTGTGTGTGTCGAACCTGCTGAGTTGCGAGAATTTTGTGAAGCCTGTGGTAGAAAATTGGATCTTAAGGAAGTTTCCCAACCTGAAACCACAGATGTTACCAGTCTGAAATGGCAGACGGTTCACCATCTTGACCTAGAGACACAAGAGATCTATATTGGTGAGATCCTTTTGCAGACAAATTGTTCTCGAGGTTTAGAGAGTCGGTCCTTGTGTGACTCTGGTCCTCTGTTGCCAACATTAAATGCAGATTCTTCAGACGTGCAAGATTCTGTGGACTTGATCAACACAGGGCACTCGGTGGATTCTTCTACAGACCATGAACAGCTATCTAAGGTGTTGATAGATTCTTTTAATGAGCTGGAAACAGATGGTTGTCTTGATACCGGCAAAAGACAAGTCAATGCATTGGGTTTACTTGACTTGGAGTGTACCACTGAAAGCAAATGCTCTGTGACAGACAATAGAGAGGAAGGAGTCTTAGCTTCAAACAAGGGGACAGTTTGTGAGGGTCATTCATCTGGTCAACTGGAAGAGGGCTTAGGTGGAGACCAAGGGGACATAGGAGGTGAGGAGGGAAGGATTGCCAAAAGTAATTCGTCAGAAAGTCAACAGGGAGAAGAATTACCTGGAGATGAGGAGGAAAGTTTGGATGCTTTGAAAGAGGCACTTGAGACAGAGCGAAGTATTTCAGCTGCCCTTGAAACAGAGCTTGAGAAAGAAAGGAATGCAGCAGCAGTTGCTGCAAGTGAAGCGATGGCCATGATTTCAAGGCTTCAGGAAGAGAAAGCAGCCATGCAGATGGAGGTTGCACAGCTACAAAGAATGTCGGATGAAAAAGCTGACTATGATCAGCAAGCTATGTTACTGTTGGAGGAAATCTTGTTTAAACGGGAGAAAGAAAAGTTTGTTTTGGAAAAAGAGGTTGAGCTTTATAGGGAAAAGCTCCGTGCAGAGAAGGTTGACAAGATAAAGTTGAGCAGGTTCGCAAGACAAAATGATTCTTTAGCCATGCAGTCCAGAAAAGACACAGGGCTACTTGAAGGAAAGGAAGGGGAAGATTCTGCACTGCCTTTTGACAAGCAGAACCAATGCAGGGACCGAAAACACATTTTAAATGGGGGGATGAATCCTAGGTCCTTGGAAGAAGAGTTCAGGTTGGAATCTCTCAGAGAAACAGAGCTTCATGATGAGCAGAACGCTAGCAAAAGGCGGAGACATGTCCACCTGAATATTAAAGAGGATGGAATTTCACCATCAATGAACATTGATGGGCCAATTGAGTGCAAAAAAAGGCTTCTGAGTCCTTCATGGAGAAGATCACCCGGAAAGGATGACACTCATGATCTCTTTGTGTCAGGAGAATACCAGATCCAGAGCAGCCACCATCATGAGAGGGAGGAGATAGAAAAATCTGCTTTTTGGACTGATGATGAAGAAACACATTCAATATTAGACCGATTGTGGGTAATAGAAGAAGAGCTCCAAGAACTTCGAGGTAAAGATGGCATAGCAACAGAAATTGATTGTGTGATGCCTCTTGAACAGTTTCAACAGCACAATCTCAAGAGTGAGAGCTATGGTTGGCCTCCTTACCTGGTGGAGACCAGTGATCATGAGAGAGCTCTGCAACCTGACTCTTGGAGTGTCCATTCTATACCTGAGGACTCTGGTGCACAGGGAGAAATAGAAGGCATTGGATCAGGCACCTCACACATACATGATGTTTATGAAGTACAGCCTGTATTTGATAGAAACAGTGGGAACCCTGTGGATGTGGAGGAGAATGGAAGTTTGAAAGAATTTGGGGCTGGCTTGAAGCAGTTACAGCTGTCCCCTGAGAGTGGTTCAATAGAATTTGAAGCCCCATACAAGCCCAAGTTCTTATGTAGACAAAAGTCTTCACTTTCTAAAACTCCTAATGATACACCAAGATCTCATAGTCCAAGCATACTGGGTCAGGAGAAGGCTTGTCTTATGAAGCACTCTGCACATGCTGAAGACTGCTGGGAAGAGACAGATTCTCACACAGGGTCCATCGAAGAAGTTCAACAGCTGACTGTTCGGTTGAAAGTTCTTGAGGCAGACAGGGAACTTTTCAGGCAAGCTTTGGTATCCCTGAAACAGAAAGATTTGGAAATAACTTTGCTAGAGGAAATTGTGCAATATCTGCGAGACCTTCAGCATGGGGTAAGAAAGGAAAACGACTTGGGCGATTTTTCAGAAGACTCAATCAAGGTAGGCAGAACTAGAACCTTGTCTGTAATTTCCATTGTGCTTTTTTCTCTTTTGTAATAAGGAAGTAGAATCTCATCTGTAATCTCTATCATGCTTCTCTTTGTGATAAGCAGGTAGAGTAGTGTTATGGTCTGTAATGTGTTCCTTTGGTCGAATGGAAAAAATTATTTAAGGTTGTGAATGTAGTTTAGTCCGAGACGGTAGTTTCTATTGAGCAGCACTACTGTTGCAGCTGGCCTCAATCTACATTAGATCTTGTTGAGTTACTATTGGGCTGAGATTGGTTTGAAATTGGATTTTTGCAGAAAGATGTCCTTGCAATCAAGGAGTAATATTTGGGGCCCTATATTGCGACATGGGACCTCCTCCACCAGAAAGAGAGCATGTGATGTTGATATGCCCTTCCTATTCCAGTATTGTAAATGGAAATTTGTCAGCTGATGCATGGAAGCAAGCTCATTTTTACATAAATGAGGTACACCTTACAATGTTGATGTCTAGAGAGAGCAGAACAACATATATCACTCTGTCATAATAATACTGGTCCTTGCAATCATTTGAGGACCTGTTGTCGTGGACTTTCCAGAGTCCTTACACTTTGATTGTGATTCTCATGTGTGTGAGAGTTGGTCCTGTTTTTCTATCTGTACGGTTTGTAACATATCTTTAGAGTGCCTTTGGGATAAAACTCATCCCACCATCTTAGAAAACACATCCCATTATACTATTTGTTCATCCCACCATACTAGAAAACACATCCCATTATACTAGGTTTACAGGTGCACCATTAGGGTTGAACTTCTACCATTGTATTCTTCCCTGAGGTGGAATAACTCCAGTATGTTCACATGTTTTCAAAGAGAGATGCTAAAATCTAGCTAATATTTGTGCTGCATCTTCAGTCTGATGCTTACATTATGTTGGACTATTCATTCTGGTATTTTTGTGTACTACTTTCACCAGTTGTGATGGTCTATTATGGTGTATGGTAAAGGTGTGCGTCTGTCTTTACATGCATGCACGCTAAGCTTCAAACCTGGTCCCGCATCTTGCTGCAGTCCTAGTTTGTACATTATATGCAACTTCAGCTGGTGATCGAGCTGCACATGAGAAACTAGGATAAGTCTGGTTTAAGCCCAACAGTGTTCTTCTGGTCTTGTTTAATTTAGAATGATCCAAGATAGTGGATAGTGACCAACTGACCTTGCTATTCTAAAATTGGTTCCATCTCACAGATTGAGCACATGTTTTTCCTTTCTAGAAGCATATTATTTCCCTTTTGAAAAGAATCAAGGCCTCTTTAGTTGAATCTAAGTTTGGCACAAGAGGAGCTTTTTGACTTCAACCTCCTCTAATGATACTAGTCTTGCTAGCTGAAATCTTGAGAAGGTGATCCAAGCCACCAGTTCTGAAAAAATGTGGTGGACTCATAGGTGCACAGAGAATTAAGTGCCTTTATAGTAAAGCATAATTAACAAAACACTTAAATTCGTTGTGCATCCCTTGGAGATTGTTAAATAACATGCTCATATGTTGTTTTTTAATGTAAACATTTATACGTAGTCATGTTATTACGAGCTTGATAACATGTTAGTCAAGAGTGATTTGGGAATTTGGGAAAATCTTGTTGGGGTTTTGGAAAGGCCAAACAAGCCTTGGTGGCATATAGTCCAATGGGTTTGTCAAGCTTGTCATTGATAATGGGGGACTATAAGAATTTATCTGTAGGTGGATCATGGTAGGCCAACACATGCCGTATAGCTACTTGGCTTATTTGGTAATGTTCTAAGTTAGGTCTTGCGTCTAGGTTTTGGATGTATCATATTTTGGGCATGGTTTTTGGTCATCAAATGACCACTTTCAAAGATTAGGTTTTTTTCTTTTCTTTTTTGGTTGAAACCTACTAATCTAAAACCTTGTTAAGGTCTATGAAGCACAAATCTAAGCTAGCTCCAAAAATTATTATGCATAGGAAAAGGCATACTCAAAGGCTTCAATCTATATAGGTGCACTTGGCTAGCCAATTAGCCAAGTGATATTTGTGAAACGAATACATATATATGTACTATAAAGATGCACACATTTCAAGATTCATGCTTGATAGCATGCCCTTATGAGTGTATCTGCTTTATTAGTGAGAACACTATGATGCATAGTGATAGAGATTGTGCTTGATGCTTGTAGATATGAAATATTGACAAAGTTAAACAATAATGCTCACTTGTTCATGACACTAATTGCAGAAATCATTGCAAGGAAGATAACTTGTATCCACTATGAATATTACTCATGATTGCATCACTTGAAGCTTGCTTTTGTAAATTTATGGACCTACTTATCTCATTGGTTTGCTCTCATAGAATGTGTTTCTCTTTGAGTTAAATTATGAAGCTAAGACTAGAATTAAACTCTCTTATGTCAAGCAGTCAAGTTTAAAGTTAATGGCTTAATTTGTATACTTCAAGGGGAGATGGGGTTCCTAAAGTCTTGGTCAATATGACAAAATTTTTAGAGTGAAAGGACATAGTATTCATTATGGACTCCACAATGTCATCAATTTTGGATAGAGCATAAGAACATGAGGATGAGTTGGAGGTGTTGCCAACAAAGCCTAATAGCACTCCCATTGGCAAGTAAGCACTTAGCTTTATGAATGTATTGATGTCATAAACAGACAAATCCATTTCCTCGCTCTTGATGCATTGCTAAATTTTTTCAAGTGAAGAAGATACCATATGAATATGATGACTATGTTTTTTGAAATTTTTACAAGCTAGGTCTTTTTGGCCATGCCATGTCTCTTGTGTAAGAGGTTGGTTTTGATGTGTGTTTCAAGGGAGAGCATCTAGGATGTAGTAACTAAATAAAGTTCTAATGAAATAAAATAGAAGTGTAGACACATAGTCTTTAGTAAGGCACATTCATTTATTTATTAGTTTCTTAAAAATGTGTAAGAAGTTTGTGTAGCATCTACCTTGTTGGAGTGTAAGTTAAATACTCTGTGGTAAGTTCAAATGGAAATCACAAACTAAGATTTATTGAAAAGTAGAAACAAAGTGCCACACCATCCAAGGGAAGATGTGATATGTTGTATGTGGGGGGGAAACCAAGAAAACAATTTAAAGAAAGTGCGTTAGGACATGGGTTGGTTGAAATTCATTTATTTTTTAAAGAACTCATCATTTGTAATTAATTTGATTTGCAATATTGGGATATCCTCAATGAATGGACCAACTTCATGAAATTTCTTGAGGTCAATCTCTATGAGATATTTTACATTTTTGATACTCTTCTAAAGACGAGTTCTTAGTAGTCACCTTCCATGGTCAGCACGCTTGGAGGAGTGGGCTAAAATACATGGTAAGCAGGCATTGTAGCTCCTTTCCTAAAGAATCAATTCTTTATAGGAATTTACATGAGTTATTATTTTAGAAACTCCCTAGATAATATTTTTAGCTTAGTACATAGTATATTGCCATAATGAGACTTAAGGCTTGTGAGTTGTGAACTAAGCACCTTGACTTGTTGTTAACATAGTTTCATCTAGTAAAGGCTAAAAGATTATGTTACCTATCTTGACAATTTTGAGCTTAGGATAAGTACTCATTTCAATGATTACCTTTTTGGCTTAGAAGGACTACTAATTTCAAATGATTGCCTTCGAGGCTTAGGATGACCACTCATTTCAAATGGTTGCCTTAGTGTTTTACTTGGTTTTGATACTGCAATAAGAGATGGACAAGGATTTGGGAAAGCTTAAAGATGAATTAGAATACATTAGTCAAATGTAGCACTTGATGGAGGCTTTAACAATTTGTGGATTCTTAATTATGATCCCTACATCCATACAAAATCAGTCATGCTCTAGTATAGTCTCCAATGACCATTGATTGGTCAGTACTCATTAAAATTTTCCATTAGTACATTATTTGTCTTTTATCTTAGGTGTAGGTTCTTAATTAGAGGTAGTGTCTTAACCCTTTGCTTACATTTATGTAGTGCAACTCTTATTGACTGCATTGTCAGATCTAGACAGATGAGTGCATATTGATTCATGCATCCTCAATCAATAAATCATTTACAATGTCTCACGTTGCAATCTCTTCTACCATGAATATCTACTAGCTTAGCTTGTTGTAGATAGAATCCATGACTCTGCCCATGCTATGCATAAATCATGTAAACAATAAACAAAGTGGGAAAACTCATTGATTGTTGTAGTCTAGGTGTGCCAGAAAGTAGTCTCTAAAGACCATGTTTGCTATGTGTTTCATCAAGCTTTGAGTATCACGATCCCCACACAAGCTTGCACAAGACTACATCTCCTCACTTGTTCCTCCAAGCTGAGCAAGATGCTTTGTGTGTGTGTGTGTGTGTGTGTGTGTGTGTGTGTGTGTGTGTGTGTGTGTGTGTGTGTGTGTGTGTGTGTGTGTGTGTGTGTGTGTGTGTGTGTGTGTGTGTGTGTGTGTGTGTGTGTGTGTGTGTGTGTGTGTGTGTGTGTGTGTGTGTGTGTGTGTGTGTGTGTGTGTGTGTGTGTGTGTGTGTGTGTGTGTGTGTGTGTGTGTGTGTGTGTGTGTGTGTGTGTGTGTGTGTGTGTGTGTGTGTGTGTGTGTGTGTGTGTGTGTGTGTGTGTGTGTGTGTGTGTGTGTGTGTGTGTGTGTGTGTGTGTGTGTGTGTGTGTGTGTGTGTGTGTGTGTGTGTGTGTGTGTGTGTGTGTGTGTGTGTGTGTGTGTGTGTGTGTGTGTGTGTGTGTGTGTGTGTGTGTGAGAGAAACTCTCTATCTCTCTACCTTGCAAAGTCTGGCATGGCCCAAAAAGGTAAGGAGATGATATGGAGAATCTTACAACGATGATTAGAGAAGCACAACAAGACTAGACCAATCCGAGACACACTCCTTGCTTCAATCTCCAAGCTTGCATGCATAGAGAAGTCATCACAAAGAAGAGTCATGAGATGAAGAGAAGAAAATGATAAGACTTATTAATTTGCAACCATTGGAGCATTTCAGTAAGGTTTTTTCCCACCTTAAATATGGGCGGTCTCTCTTACATTTGTGTAGGGCCAATGCCTTCAGTGTGCTTGTAGCCAAGAACTCCTTTCTTGTGCATCCTTAGGGCCAATAGTGACCCGTTTGGATCGTCTTAATTAATTTTTCATCGACTCACTCATTTTTTGTGCCTTTAAATGCACATTAATTTACAAGGTGCATGGGAGTAAGCCTGATGCACCATAAATATTAAGTGTTCAAGGAGTCCTAGTTATTAACTTCACTATTCTGTATATTTATGGGGCATCCAATATTTCTATCTATTTTTAGTTTTGGCACTTTGGTAGCTTCCATCTTGGATTCTCCATTCATGTAGTGTCTTTGCTTTTCAAAAATTTTGACATTTTTTTGTCTTGCTTGTGACTCCTAGTTTGCTTTCCATCTTTTTGACTTTATGTAGGGCTCTCTGATCTTGTTGATCTTGCATCAAGTTAACATTATCCCCCTCATTAATGAGTGCTAGTCCTGTGACACTCGAAAAAATGCTTGGGACTTGAATGGAATCATGGATGAGGATAAGAGGTTGGGGCAAGGGCAAAGGATAAGTGGAACTTGATGGCTCTTGATAGCACTTTGTGAGTACCTATAGGGAAAAATTGTGCATAGTTTGTGATGGAAAGTAGATGGATGGTGTGATTGGGAGCTAGGTCTAATGCCAAGTTTGTTGAGGCTTCCTAGGTTTGTCTCATATTTGAGGACACAATCAGTGTAGGTTTATATATATAATGCTTTAATGTGGAATTCAAGGTAATAGGTTAGCCAATGTCTTCGGATGCCCTACCACTAAGGACCTTGAATGAGGTGTGGGGGGAAGGGTTAAGGGGTTGGAGATAGAGCCAGTTGATTGGAACCACTCAGCACCTTCAACTTGGGGAGAACCCCTAGGTGTTGTGCATGTGAGGGAGTGTTTTAAGTCTTTTCTTTTTTTTGTTTGTTTTTACAATTACTCTTTTTCCTTGTCTTATGCTAGCAAGGGAAGTGTCTTTAAGGAATGTTGCAAACAAGCTTTACTCATGAGGTAGATTTTCATTCCAACACGTGTTGCCAGTGGGGCAGTGGGCAAAAATGGGTGGTTGCAACTTGTAAAGTGGCTCTCATTTATATCTTCCAGCAAGTTTAAATAGTAGGTCAACAACATGGTAGCATGGAAGATGAGCCTCTGACCATGGTGTACTTGTTTATTCCTGCATTTATGTTGAAAAAGAATGGATACAAGCCTTCCTCTACTGCTACTATTTTTTTATTTAATAGCGTGATGAGAAACTTAAGATCGTTACATGTAGTAACAAATGTTGGGTCTTGGCAGTTCAAAAAATTATTCAAGAATTTCTTAAAGGATGGTGCCAAATCTCTTTCTTAGAACTTGAGGTTGTCTTCTACCCTCTCAACTTTGTTGTTGAAGATGAGGGGGAAGCCAAATCTACTATGAACTTCTATATCATAGTCTACTCCATGTCATCGTGGGTAGGGTAGGCAAGTGGGGTTCCCTCTTGTTGAGGGTTGATATGACTATGTTTTTGGCTATTTTTAATTGGATTTTTGTGTGATTTATATGATAATTGATTGTTTTTGAAGTATGAGAGAGTTTTGGATAAGGTTGAATAGGTTTGAGAAGCTCATGATGTCTTTCAGTGGAGATATGATGTACTGATAGGTTCTATTCAACTGTTGATTAGTTCTGTTGAGCTTATGTTTTGTTCTGTTTTCTTTTTGTATGAGAGGATGAAGTGGTGATTGATGGAGTTTGAACGTGTTTGGAAACTTATTGAATGATTTTTTATGGTTTTGAATGGTTTTAGTTGAGCTAAAATCTTTTTGATGACTTTGTGTAGATTCTATGTTGACTGTCTATAGAGTCTCTGCTTCTATTATGTTTTTGCTTTGTATGCCTTTGTAAGTGTTCTGTTGGATGGATGTGTAGCTTGGGAAAGTTTTCTAATTTTGGGAAGAGATGAATACAAGTTCAAAATAGCTCAAAGAAGAAAAAGAAGTAGCTGTTAAAGACTCAAGTGACAATGATACTGTTAAACTGTGAAAGGACACTATGGTGGCTTTGGTGACCTTTCATGTCAAATATACCTCTTGGGAGGGTTATCCATGACCAAAGAGGGTTTATAGATGATTATTCCAATGTACTATTGAGAGAGAGCATGTGTGAGATAGTAAGTGAGAGAGCCAAATTTTTATGCAAAACAATGTATCTATGAGTGAGAGATTAAGAGAGAGAGAGACTATGAAGACTTTGAAGCTATTGAAGATGAATATTATGTGATTATTTCCATTCAAAGTGGAGCATTATTTTGTGTTCTCTTATTCTTTTGATGAAGAATATGAAGAATGTGTCAAAGTTTTGTTGTGATAAATCGATGGGAGAATTGTTATATGAAGCTACGTGAAGATTTGAAAAGATTGGTGTTGTTTTTCTTCTTGTGGTTGATTCAAATATGAAGAACATGCTTGTTGATGACACAAGATAGATTTTCTTGTAGTAGATTCCCTGTTTTTCTTGGTGTTTCTCTTGGGTCTCCATGTTTTTGGTGCGTAGCCGAGAAAATTTGCTATTAATAAGCACCAATAGAGGCTCAAAATGGAAGAAGTGGCACTGTTGAAAAGGAATAAAGGCAATGGAAGGTTGAATAATTCTTGCAAGTGTTGAAGAATTGGAGATCTTCATTGCCAAGACACTTTCTACAAGAAGTGCATCTCTCAATGCCAGAAGCATGTCATTATCTTGGTATGGGCTCTATGTGACAAATTGATCCCACTATCCTTTGAAGCTATCGAAAGTTGTATCACAATAGCCAATTGTTTCCCACAAAACTGAAAAGTGAAGCAGAAATAGAGAGAATGACCATCCATGGGAGATTTTGCCTTCATTGAAGAATTTTCAGATATCATTAAGTGAGAGATTATGAAGAAGCTTTAAGAGTCGTGGTCAGTTGAAGTTCACAAGAACAAGAAAAAAAAGAGTTGGAATCTGTTTGTGGATGCTCAACAACAAGATACATGGGATGCTTGGTACAATGACAACCTTCTACTTGTCCAATTAGCAACCCACTGGAAGCTAGTAGATAGTGTTCTTCACAATATATGCTATTGAAACCCTCCGAAATTGATATTATCAAGACAATGGAACTATGGCAATCTTCAAAAGAATGAGTTTTGATACCTTCAAAACTGAACATCTTCCCCTCTATAGTGGAATGAAAGCTAATTTCAAAGACGTTGAAAAGAAGTAAAAAGAAATTTGGCAAGAGAGTCCTCCAGAGACTGAAGCCCTTCTGATTCTGTTCTGTTGAGTATAGACAAAGTGGGTGGAGCTAACTACCTGATGAATGATACGATCAAGAGGCAAGCACTAGAACGAGTCGAGAGGTGCGTGAGAAGAGAGAAGGAAAAAATCAAAGACAAGAACAAGATAGCAACAGAAGTCTCCTTTGATGCCATTACGACACTCTTTACAGAAGTCCACATGGTGACTCAAGGTCCCCTTCCTAGTCAAATCCATCTTAGAAATATTGATGACAGGTCAGTGAATGTAGTCCCATTGCCCATTTTACAGGGAGAGTACAATGAAGACCCTAATCTTCATGTAGCTGAGTTTATGATAGTGTGTGTAGCCAAAAATGCCAGAATCCTCGAGCATTGGTTGGCAATATTCCCCGCCACTTTCAAAGGCATGGCATTTCAGTGATATGAGAGACTAGCATGAACTTTTGGCACATGAAATGACTTGAAGTTGGCATTTCTAACTAAATTCAGGTGTGAAGGTTTTGAAGAGTGGATACGAGAGGAGTTCATGAACTTAAGTTAGTACTTTGGTGAACAGGTGGAAGCATATGTCTCTAGAATGGAGATATTGAAGAGATGGAACAACCATTACTTGGATGAAGGCATCCAAAAGGGAGTTTTTCTTAGAGGCCTACAACCAGAAGTTCGTAAATTTGTGGAACTAAGAAGACCAGTCAGCCTGCAAGCTGCAGTGGAAGGTGCAAGACTGTATGATAAAGTTGAAGCAAGGCTATCATCGATGACCTTAGGGAGAGGAGTCTTACCTCCTCCCATGCTAGGGATGGTATACCCACCAAATGTAGTCTTAGGGAGTGTTCTCTATCCCTACCCTCGGATACAAACAGTGCCGCAGTACAATGCACCAAATCCATAGTGGCCACCACAGACCACAATACCTCAAATGATGGTTCAACCACAACAACAATGGCCTCAAACAGTTCCCCCAATGGCGACTCAACAACAACAATGGAACCCTACCAACTGGAACCAACAACCACTAGTCTCAATAGGAGCTTTGAATTAGAATAAGAACAGAGAAGCCTCTGGATCAACCCAACCAGTCTATGCAGTGATTATAGAGGCTTTCCAAAACCCTACTGCAAGTATTCCAGGAGGAGAAATTTTGAAGGACTACATGTCCAATTCAGTCACAAGCATCAATACAAGCGTTGATGGATATGATTACAAAACAATTGTAGACATTGAAGGTAAATACCACCAACATATCCACTCCTACAGGAGGAGGAAGACATGTGATACGATCTAATGCATGGTGTGGAAAGTGCCATGAAGCAAGACATTTAGCCATTGAATGTACCCAAAAACCAAATATCCCCGAAGCCTTCTGATCATACTGTTTAAGAAAGAACCATATAGAACATATCTGCTCTTTGAAGGAGATGCATGACAAAAGAAGCCAGATTCAACTTGTTGGAATCCAAGATGACCACCTAGGATATCAGATCAAAGCTAGAGAGTTCGGTTCTAATTTCGACCCAAGGAGGTTTCCCTCTTAGAGTTATAGAGAACGATAGTTTGGAGGATGGTGAAAGGTGAGAAGGATTGAAGCACTTGGAAGAGCTATGGCGGGAGAGCAAGAGCAAGAAAGAGAGAGACAAAAAATGGGAACTCCAATAGTCACAATGTGTGACTAGGCCTTCCTTTATTCAAACTATCACTAAAAGAATAAAGAATAAAGTGATGGTGATGGGCGTCTGCCACCTGCAGGCCACCTACAGTATGCAATGGTAGGTACTGTCAATGTAGGAATACATGGGCGGCTAGGTGGAGGCACCTTTACCCCCAACAACCTCCCACTTAAAGGCGAATCTGTCCCAGTGAGAAGTGAAAAGAAAAAAGAAAAGACAGTACAATGTACACATATACAACAAGATGAGGAAAAATGACATCTCATCCAATGCCCATCAATCTCCTAAGGAAGGCAAAGCACTCAATAGTGAGGCTTTTTGTAAGCAGATCTGTATGATTTTTGTCAGTGGAGATCTTGACAAGGTCAATAGGCCTGTTCTCCATGATCCCACATATGAAGTGATACCTCACCTCAATGTGTTTCATCTTTGCATGGAAGACCAGATTCTTGGCTAGCTGAATAGCACTCATAGAATTCAAATGTAGCGTAGGTATAGCATCAATCCCAAGGTCATGAACCAAACAGCCTAACCATATGGCCTCCTTGCAAGCCCTAGTGGCTGCAATATACTCAACCTCAGTGGTAGATAAATCCGTACACTTCTGAACCCTGGACATCCAAGAGACAGCACCTCTAGCATAGGTGAATACATAGCCAAAAGTGGACTTCCTACTATATGCATGTCTTGCATAATCGGAGTTTGTATATCCCACAACTCCTATATCATGGCTGCCATAGCAAATACACATATCTACTATGCCCTTCAAGTACCTCATGATACCCTTCACAGCATCCTAATGTTTCTTGCTAGGTATAGCCATATAGCGTGCCACAACACCAACTACAAAGGCAATATCGAGACTAGTGGCTATCATGGCATACATCAAACTGCCCACATCTAATGCATAAGGGATCTTGACCATCTAGGCTCTCTACTCATCTGTGTGTAGACAATCGGCCTGTGAGACCTTCACATAAGAAGGTAATGGACAGCCAATAGGCTTCACGTCTTGCATGTAAAAACGCTCAAGGACTTTATGAATGTACTCCCCTATGAGAGGTAGAGTAGTCCCTGATGCCTATCGTGCTTAATGTGCATACCAAGAATGTGAGAGGTATGTCCCAAATCCTTCATTTCAAAGCTCTTCTTCAGCTGAGATTTAAGAGCATCTAGATTATCATGAGCTTTTCCTACTATCATCATATCATCCACATAAAGTACCAAAATAAGCAATGAGCCATCACGGACTTTCTCCATGTAAAGACACGGATCCATAGCACTCCTGCTATAGCCCTATGACTGCATAAAGGCATCAAAATTATGATACCACTCCCTAGGTGCCTACTTCAAGCCATAAAAACTTTTCTTCAACTTGCACACTAGGTGCTCCCTACCAGGTTCTGCAAAGCCCTTAGGCTACTCCATGTAAATCTCATCATGCAAATCTCCATGCAAGAATGCAGTCTTGACATCCATATGATACATGTCTAAGTCAAGCTACATGCTAAGGCCAAAACCAAGCGTAGGGTGGTTATCTTGACCACAAGAGAAAAGACTTTATCAAAGTCAACTCCATGCTCCTATTTAAAACCCTTAGCAACAAGTCTTGCCCTTATAAGCCGGCTTGGGGTGCCCATGAGTACTTTTCAGCTTGTACACCCATTTGCATGGCAAAGCCTTCTTGCCCTTAGGCAATGCAACCAAATCCCAAGTCATATTCTTATGCAAGGAGTCTATCTCAGACTACATAGCCCTCTCCCAAGAGTGATTGTCACCCTTGCGCATAGCCTCATCATAGGTGAGAGGCTCTCCTACATCTGTAACCAAGATATAATTCATCGAGGGCTCAAATCTATCAGGTGGTCGTCTATCTCTAGTCCGTCTCACGACAAGCTCTACTGCCTATCCTAGCCATGTGTACCAATTGCTGCTGTTGTAGAGTGACCATCTGTGTATCTCTACCATCTTCTCAAGCTGTTGATGCACCTTGTCTTCATGGAAGTCTACATCATGGCTGCAAATGATTTTTCACGCCTACGGAACTGCAGATGGTTGCAGAAGACTACATCATGGCTGTAGATGACTTTTCACGCCTACGGATCCCAGAGGCGATAACCCATCTCGCCTACATCTCCATAACCAAGGAAAATGCATTTGACACTTTTAGGAGATCAAACTTACTACACTTGTCCTTGGGCACATGGCAGTATGCCTCACATCCAAAGACACGTAGATGCGCATAAGACGGAGGTTTCCCAGTCCATACCTTCTCTCCAACCTGGAAATCCAAACCACTAAAAGGTGATCTATTTATTATATGCATAGTTGTACTGACTACCTCAGCCCAAAAGCTCTGTGGTAGGCCTGCATGGCTAAGCATACTTCGTACACGCTCCTAGATGGTTCTATTCATTTGCTCAACCAAACCATTCTGGGATGGGGTATAGGGGGCGGTCAACTAATGCTTAATACCCCTCTTGTCACATAGCTACTCAAAGGCACATGACACATATTCTCCCCCATTGTCAGTCCTAATGCAAGCCATCTCTGAAACACATCCAATACATTTTAATGGGATAAGCCCAGACTTTACATGAAAAATCATCAATAAACATCACAAAATACTTTGCACCACCCATAGACTGACAGGGCATGGGCCCACAGACATCTAAATGTACCAATGCCAGGGGCTCACTCATATGTGCCCTACCAGACTTCTTATGGGTATTCCTAGTGCGTTTGCCATAAAGACAATGCTCACATGAATCAAAACATGTATAGTCAAGGGGTGGTAAGTACTGCAAACTAGAAAGCATTTTTCATTCCCTTCAAGGACATATGGCCCAAACGGCTTTCACGTTACACCACATCATGAGTGGTTCTCTGACTACAATAGTGGTGTACGTGGTGTTGTCCACTTGGGAGATAACTATGCATGTAAAATTGCAAGCGCTGGTAGTGTGAAACTGGAATTTCAGCATGGCTCCATGTTTGTTTCGCATAATGTGAGACATATACCTGATATGCACAGGGCAACTAGATGATAAAGGGTATCACACCACCTTTGGCGATAGCAAATGGAAAATCTATAAGGACTCTCGCATTTTTGCCAAAGGTTCCAAAAGTGATACCTTATATCCTGTGCATGTATCTAGTGTAGGTGACCATGTAGTCACCATAAATGAGCAGCCAAGTGTTTCTTTGTAGCATAGTTGGTTGGGACACATGAGTCAATCTGGAATAAAAGTGCTCTCTTGTTTTTGGGTTATTTATTGTCTTTGAGGTATGTTGATTTTGAACAGTATGATCATTGTATTTATGGTAAACATGCTCAAAAGTCACATAAACAATCTCTTTCTCTAAAGTCTTCACCCTTAGAGTTGGTACATTCAGATGTATGTCAAATGTTAGGATTATCTTTAGGGGGGAAGAAGTATTTCATTACCTTTGTTGATGATGCCACATGCAAAGTATGGGTCTATCCAATCCATCGCAATTTTCAAAAAATTCCTGGCACTTACTGCTGAAAATCAGACCAACAAGACATTAAAATGCCTTCGCTCTAACAATGGTGGGGAATATGTGTCCAAAGCCTTTCAGGACTTTTGTCACAGCAAATGGATTAAAAGGGAGCTTATTGCCCTCCATAATCCGCCCCAAAATGACGTTGTAGAGCATATGAATAGGACCATTCAAGACAAGGTCCATACAATGCTGTCACATGCTACTTTACCCCATGGATTTTGTGCAAAGGCTGTTATAATAGGTGTACACTTGATTAATCGGTCACCAAATAGGTCTTTGGGGGGGGGGGGGGGGAGTCCCTCAAGAAGAGTGGTCCGCAAGCCACCTTTGTATGCTCACTTGAGAGTATTTGACTGTGAGGCATTTGTGCACATTCACAAGGAAGAACGCAGCAAACTTGAGCCAAAGTCCTGTTGTAATGTAGGGATTTTAAGGCTTGCTAGGGTTAGATTAGGGTTACCTATAAATAGGGGAGCAGCCACTAAATTTGGGATCATGCTATTTTGGAACAAGAAGTTTGGTTTGTTTCTTCCCTTGTAACCATTTCATTTCGTAGTTAATGATAGTTCTAGCTATGGTTTCTTTCCAATTTCTTGTCCATTTCTTGTCAATTTCATGTTCATAGGCTAGAATTAGGCTAAATCAGTTTAGGTTAAGAATCCTTCTTTACATTGGTATTAGAGCCTTGCTTTGATCCAAGGCAGGCTTTAATTCCATCATTTTCATGAAATATGCTAGGGGGTCATTTTCATGGAAGAACCAATTACATGCATCATTTCTGTGTAACTGGAGTTGAAGACACAGTTACATGGTTTGGTTTCTTCTAGACAATAACTATACATGTTGTACTACTTCAAACTGTGGTTATTTTAGTGCTTCTTGATAGAGATATGGGAGCAAGTTGGAGGTACATAACTACTTTGACAGGTCGTCATCAAATTTTACTCCATTTTGAAGGCATATGGACCAAAAGAGGATCAGACATGGCTGGAGGACACTTAAACCTTGGTTATTTTTTAAGAGAGGCAAGGTTACTTTTGGAAATAGTCATTCTCTCTCCTCTCCCAAGCTTTTCTCAAGCTTTTCCTGCAAGATCCATGGCTTCCTATGCTTCTATCTCTCTCCCTTGACATTCATCTATCAAATGGTGGCCAAAGCTTGATTCCCCATTGACTAAGCATCATATAGAGTAGCCATAATATAGCCATTAGCTCATTTTGGTTTCGTAGTATAGGAGTATGTCAACACTCAAGCTGCGCCGAAAATGCAAGGGTCTGTACTGTCACAAAAATTTGGAGCTATTGAGCTCCTAGCACCTTAGTCAATCATCTACAAAGTCAAATACATGGGATCTCTCAAGCATAGAATGGATTTTCAACCATTTTGAAGCTCTCTTCTCATGAAAACCCTAATTCATGACAGTCAATTACAACATCAAGTAAATTTCAATTTTCTTTATTAAATCCATGGGCCTTTTGGTCTTTGATAACTTCTAAAGGATCTTCATTACTATGGCAACCATCTTTGAATCAAGATTGAGGCAACTTTGAAGGATTTGGAGTTCTTCTTCTTCATTGAATGGTGTGGACAGCATAGGCATTGGAAAGCTCTTCAATGTCAGGGTTCTTTTTCAAATTTTGAAGCATTCTTTGCTCACAGAGATCCATGGGAATGACCCTTACTCTTTGCATCAAACAATGGACCAAGATTGAAGGCATTTCCTTTCTTTCAAGCTCTTGCAAGTTGAGCTATGGAAGTTTTATGGACAGTAGCTTATATCTTCAAATTCATTTGAAGACTTGGTTTATTTGGCATCAATGATGGCTTCTCTCATCAGTTTATAGGGGTTACAAGCATCATTGCTTAACTTTCTTCATCATTGAAGAGACTTTCATACCTACAAGCACTCTTGGAGTTACAGACATCAAGGTATGATGGAATTTCTTCAAAATCTTGGTCATATCTTGACTATTTTAAGGGGCTTCTTTTCCATTTCAGTCCAAGGACTATCAGTGAGACTTCTACAACCATTCTTGGGTAAAGATCCAAGCATATCATAGGGATTTCAAGCATTCTATCTCTCTTGAATGTCTTGAATTAGTAGGGCAACATTAAATTCCACTTGAATCTTCTTCAAATCATGGGGATTTTAGCTTAAGACTCTTCAAGGACTCATTATCTACTTCACCTATTCAAACTCGGCAATGGTTAGTATTCTAACTCAATGATTCAAGCATAGCAAGAAGATATGGAGTCTTCCTACACTCTTGATCAAAGGGAGTAGCAAGGGACTACAAATGTCATTTGATGCCTAAGTGACCCTATCAAATGCCAATTATGCTGATCTAGGCTTTGGAGTATGAAGTTGATTTTTGGTCAAAACAGGGCACAAACAGGGTAAAACAGGGTGATGGTTACAATGGACAGTTTGGTCAAAGATGTCAGAGAAATGAAGATAAAAGTTGAAGAGTTGTGTCTCTTCTTGATAGGTGCATGGAACAAGCGCCTATTCAGCAAAATGCTTATGCATATGGTATTTCTCATGAAAAAGAGAATGGCACTGATGTATATAGAAGTATTTCCCATGATACTCCAATCTATGGATATGATGACTATGGACCTTATGCCTCTTCCTCTTCAAATGGGCAGAGTTTTATGAGTTCTTTTGCGCATCATGGATATCATGCTTCATGCCAAGATGGTAAAAGTCATCCACTTCCAAATGGATTCGAGCATCAACGAATGGTTATGTCTATGATAGATTTGTTCATGAGAACCATGTATGCAGTCCTCCTTGTCAAGTCAATGGTTATTGTGGTTCTTTTGAGAATAGGAGTAATGATTATATGGACTCTTATGCTTATGATCATCAGCATGATGCATATGAGCAGCAGTAAGGTTATTTTGGTGGGTCTTATTTGCATGATGGATACGCTTCTTCTTTGGAACCTTATCCAAATGACCTTGGGTAGCACACTCATATACCTATGAGGATGCCTATGTTTATGGGCAGCATTGCAATGTCAAATGCAGTTGTCATGAATGCTTTCAAGAGCAATCTCATAAGGATGAGTATCATATGTCTTATTTCCAGCCACATTTAGTTGATCATGGACAGCATGAACCATGTAATGCAGGAAATCATTATGATTACCCTATTGTAACTAATGCAAGATTGTATACCATGCAAATTGGAGGTTATAGCATAGATGAAAATGAGGAAACTAATGAAGAAGGTAACACTCAAGAAGAGGATGACAATGAAGAAGATGTGGAAGAGGACCAAGCTGAAGAACAGGAAGACCAAGAGCAGGAATTTCAGAATGAAGATAGTCAAGAAGATGAAAATCAAAGTGAAGAAGAGTGTTTAATAGACAATGAAGAGGATGCAGAGATATGTGATGATGGCTTACAAAGAGAGTTATTTGCAAAAATGGATGAGAATGTATAGTCATATTATAATGATCTACTTGAGGATACTTATGATGATGATATACATCAGTCTATAGTTGATCATGCTCTTTTTGATTCTCATGTATATGATCATGGTGTTGACATGTCATATGATTCGGATGCATCATTTCCCTATAATCCCGGTATTCATGTGGTAATCATGAATTCTTGGGTGGTTTCCCATTTGACCCGGGAGGTATAGATGATATGCATGATTCTTGGACAGGTACCCATGATTGTGACTATTATTTTGAGGATTTCCTTTTGATCCCGAGGGTACTTGATATCTTTATTTGGAGTATTGCCTACAAGGTAGTAAGTCATAAATGGGTGCTGCAGTTTTAATGATTTTCCTATGGTTACTACATATGGAAAAGTGCATTCCAAAGATAGGGCAGCTTATAGTCCAAAATTTTTGTCATAAAATAAATTCATTTATCTCAGTCGATTTGCAAGTTTGATGATTGGGGAGGTACTATATGATGTCTACTTCATTATGACATCTCATATGCTCAAAACCGACATGTATTTCAAAAGTTATGGCCATTCTCCTACAACAACCCTGTTTGGACAGTTTTTTAGCAATTTACAGCCATCACCTTCATTGTAATTCTTTCTATATTCCCAAGCTTTGAGGACAAAGATTTTTTGGAAAGGGATGGTTTGTAATGTAGGAATTTTAAGGCTTGCTAGGGTTAGATTAGGGTTACCTATAAAAAGGGGAGCATCCACTAAATTTGGGATCATGCTATTTTGGAACAAGAAGTTTGGTTTGTTTCTTCCCTTGTAACCATTTCATTTCATAGTTAATGACAATTGGTTTCTTACCAATTTCTTGTCCATTTCTTGTCAATTTCATGTTCATAGGCTAGAATTAGGCTAAATCAATTTAGGTTAAGAATCCTTCTTTACACCTGTAAATGTATTTTTCTAGGATATGGTGATGAAGGTGAGATGGGGTATCAATTATGGGATCCCAAGAAAAGAAAAGTAGTATGCAACAATGATGTTATCTTCCGAGAAAATCGCATGCACAAATAGCCCGAAAGAACAGAGGAGATCAAAAGGGTTGTATTCCGAGATGATGTACCAATAGGACATCAAAGAATGCCCGTTAGACAGTAGGAAATACCTCCTGTAAATGTCCCTAAAAATGCAGGGAATGATGCTGAAAGTGATTAGCAGGATCTTGCCCATGATGTCCCACAAATTCAACAAGAACATGTGCCTTTGGAACAACTTGAGCCAGCTGTACAGCATGTTGAACCTACAAAATAGCAAGTTTTTAATGCACGTTTGCAGGTTGAACAGCTAGCAAATCTTGACCATTGGGTCCATAGGTTGACCAGAGTGCAAAAACAACCAAATAGGTTGGTTCCTTGCATAAACTATGTGGTTGATTATGTCATATTAACAGATTGTGGTGGACTGTCATGCTTCCAGGAAGTAATGGACATATAGGATAGTAAGAAATGGCACAAAGGAATGCTATCCGCATGGGTCCCCGACTCCCCCCCCATGTGTATTGGTTGCTGCCAGTTTTACAGGCTTATCTGGGCAGCTTGTGGGAAGAAAATTATGCACCCTCCGATATTCGACCCCTCATCTCTTCCTGGATACTCTCAATCATACTTCTACCACCACTACACCCGTGCATGCATCCATGGAGGAGATGGAACCCCTCATGAAGAATGGCACCTAGGATTTGGTGCATTTGCCAAAGGGACAAAAAGTGCTACCTTGCAAATGGGTTTACAAAATGAAAGTCGCCCCTGGTTCTTTGCCAAAGTACAAGGCACGCCTGGTTGCTAAAGAATACAAGAAAGAACATGGAATTCAATTGATGAACTATTTTCTCCTGTAGTCAAAATGACTACTTTGCAAACCATCTTGGGCTTGGTTGCATCTGAAGACATGAAACTCATATAGATGGATGTAAAAACCGCTTTCTTACATGGCGATCTACATGAGGAGATCTATATGCAACAGCCTGAAGGTTTTGCTACAGAGGGAAAAGAGCACATGGTATGTAAACTCAACAAGAGTTTGAATGGTTGAGACAGGCACCACGAGAATGGTATCACAAATTTGATACATTCATGCAATCTCAGGGATTTCATGGTTCTCAAGTTGATCACTGCTTATACACCAAGAAGGCAACAGATGGTAGCCTTATTCTCTTGGTTTTGTATGTGGATGACATGTTGATTATAGGCAAGGATGTTCATGCCTTGGACTCCTTGAAGCAGAGTTTACATAATAGTTTTGATATGAAGGATCTTGGTGAGGCCGATCTTGGCATGCATATACTCAAAGACAGATCAAAGGGTCTTCTTTATCTGTCACAACAGGAGTATATCACTAAAGTTTTGTAGCATTTCAATATGGAGGGGGGGAAGCCATTAGTGTACCATTGCCTCCATATGTGAAACTTAGTGCAAATCACAGCCCTACATCAGATGATGGAAAGGCTGGAATGGCCAAGATACCCTATGCTTCAATTGTTGTTGGTAGCTTGACATATGATATGGTTGCTACATGTCCTGACATTGCATTTGCGGTGGGAGTGGTTAACAGATACATGGCATATCTTGGCAAAAAGCATTGGGAAGCAGTGAAGGAGGGTATCATGAGATACCTCAAAGGCACAAAGGATTTGTGTATCTGCTTTGGTAAGCAGAAATCATTTGTTGTTGGGTTCACGGATGCAGACTGTGCTGGCCATCTTGACCATAGGAAGTCTACTTCAAGATATGTGTTCATGTTCATAGGTGGAATCGTCTCTTTGATATCTAGGCTACAAAAGCGTGTCACATTGTCTACTACAGAGGCAAAATATGTGGTTGTCACTAAGGCATGCAAAGAGACTTTATGGCTTTCACGTCCAGTGAGAGAGGTTGGTATTACAGAGGTTCTTATCCTTCAACTGTGACAGTCAAAGTGCTATCATGCTAGCATGGAATCATGTCTTTCACGCAAAGGCAAAGCACATACATGTGAAGTATCACTTTATCAGGGATGTACTTGACAACTAGGGCATTGAGCTTGTCAAGGTACATATAGATGATAACCCTATGGACTTTGTCACGAAGGGTCTTCCAACCATAGCGGTTTGCTCATTGTCGCCAGATGATGGGGGTTGGATAGTATATGTGTCCAGCTTTGTATATACATAGACTTAGCTTATTCTTTTCTCTACCTTCAAGCATAGTTGCCTTTAGGTGGGAGGTTGTTGGGAATAAATGCTCATAGTGCCTTTTATAGTGTTTGGGTGTGAACACACCCTTACACTCTTGTACTTTATATATGATCAAAACCTAAAAAGTTGTACACTCGTCTTTGTACTGAACACCCATTGTGTCGTGATCACACTCCTCTCTACTACTCTCTACTCTTTATGCAATATCTGACACTCTCACCCTCAGCTCACACAGTCCAGATCCGTTAGGCTTCATCATGGCATCCTCCTTTGGAGAATGATGTTTTGGATCCTTTTTGTCAACTAAGTGTCTTTCATAAGTCGGATATTCAGCCATTGAGATCCTAAGTATTGAACCATATTGCTAACAATCCCTTGTTGAATGAGGATTTCTTTTGAGTTTTGATTTTTGATGTTCCATCTTTCCATATGATCCTCATGATATCCTATTTTATTCCCTAGTTTCTTATTGATTATCCTTGTATATTGCCATCCTCACTTCTAATCCATATAGTACCCCTATCTTATCTTTTACCTCTGCAATTTTCCCTCAATTTCCAATTTTTACTACATGCCCATTTATTGTTGCTAATCCTATATCCTCGCCTACTCCTATTGAACCTATTGTTGTCCCACCTATTCCCTCTGTTTTTCCAGCAAAATCCCTTCAAAAAAATTTACTTACTTTCCCTTCTTTCCCATCATCATTATCCCTTCAAATATCTTTATTTTATGATTTATCTTATCCACCTCTTCATTGTTCCCCTCTTATTTCCTTACCATCTCCATCTGACTATATTAACCTTTCTCCACAATCAATGATGGATACTCTTGGGTATGAGAGTGATATCCTCCCTTGACGGAAGTGGACATTGAACAATTTTTTGACAGGACCAGTGTTTAATTGGCCTATTATTCATGGATCCTGGGACACTTCTGCACAATGTTCTACTTCTTAACTTCAATTTGTGAGAGCTCATGCTTGTTTTGAGGATACCTCGGTATGCTTGCCGTCTCATTTTTGTTGGTATCTTTCTTTTTATGCATCTGAGTCTCATCTAAATACTTTTAGAAGAGTATTCCAAACTTGATGATTAATCCTAATGAGTATGTGACTATTGCTCATATGGATGTCTTGTATTATTTCACACAAGCTTTTCCTACTAGGTTTATTATCCTGTTGGAAAGGATACGTTGTTTACAATTTCTCTAGAATGTGCCTCTACATTTTTGGTGCACAGATCGGATGTTGTATGCGTGCGTAGCGAGTGCCGGAAGGTTCCCAAGAACAAAAAAACTCTACTTTTGCACAAAAAACAAGAGAGAAAACATGCATGACATGAAGCAAAAGACTAATTGGGTACAATCTCCCCCCATGCCTTGTGTAAGCGCTCCACAAAGCATGTATTTGATATATTATTCATCTCCAATCTCAAAAAATAGCCCAATTTACAATTAGCATGCTTTAGCTTTTGTGTTTGCTTTTGTCCCACTAAAGAATTAAAGCGATTGGGCACCCAAAGAGTCGGGCTATGCCCAAATACAATGTCCAATAACAAATATTTAAATCGTGCGTCCATGGGCATACAAAATAATAAATAAATGATAGGTGTTTCAATAAATAAGCGCGTCAAAATAAATATTGGTGCCATGCCTAAGATGCGCGCTCATCAAAATAATAATTTCTTCTAAATAACTTGAATACACGCTATTGTCCAGTGCTTCCCAACACCACCATTGCCTGCTCTACACATCAACTGAAGCATTCACAATTGTCAGAAAATAATAAAATTAAACCGACAAAAGTGAATACCTAGCAGTCTTCAACTACAAAATAAATAAATTCGTTATAAATCAATCCTAACCTTAATTTATTACAAGTGCGCACTCTAAACTCATAAACGTCCATTAATTTAAATATGTATTTTGTGGAATCACCTGCTATGGAATCACCCACTTGCACATTAAATTAACAAGATGCCCGAAAAGGATAGGTGTCCCCATCGACTTTTCGCACAAGGAATCCACCTTGTGTATGAGCCCCGGCAACAAATATAATTTTACGGAATCCACCGCAAAACTTCATGGAATCCACTGTGGAGTATGCCTCTCCTGGTATCAATTTTGTGGATGAGAATAAGTGTTTGGAACATCTCAAGCTAAGTATGAAGTTCAAGAAAAAGTATATGCATCCTATATAGCCTATGGATACTCTCTTGGTTGTACTGATCTTTTTTATAAAAAAAATTCTCTTTGGTCTCCATTTTTGGGAGCATGTGCCATTTAGACTACATTGTCTTGTGTATGTTCTATGATGTATATGTGGTGGTTTATCCTTCTTGCATGGAGTTGAAGATGAAGATGGAGATGATTAAGAAGTTGATTGATGGTGGTTCATGATTCTATTTGATGGATGGATGCTTATTGCGAAAGCAACCTCTTGTATCTTTTAAAAGTTTGTCATGTTTTTTTTGTTTTTAAGGTGTGTTAATGGATAAAGGTGTTTTCCTTTTGTCAATGCAGATTATAAGCTAGGGCCGTGCTTGGATGATGTTTCCTGAAGTTGTTGTTGGGGATATGTTGAGGGTTGACATGAGTGTATTTTTTGTTGTTTTTAATTGGATTTTTGGGTGATTTATATGATAAATGATTATTTTGGAAGTGTTTGAGAGAGTTTGGATAAGTTTGAATAGGTTTGAGAAGGTCATGATGTTTTTCAGTGGGTATATGATGTGCTAATCGGTTATGTTGAGCTTCTGCTTTGTTCTTTTTTTTTTCTGTATGAGAGTATGGAGTGATGATTGATGGAGTTTGAAAGTGTTTGAAGCTTATTGAATTATTTTTTATGGTTTTGAATGGTTTTAGTTGAGATAAAAGCTTTCTTATGACTTTTTGTAGACCCTCTATCGATCGTTTGTAGAGCCTTTGCTTCTGTTTTGTTTTTATTTGTATGCCTCTGTAAGTGTTCTATTGGATGGATGTGTAACTTGGGGAAGTTTTCTAATTTTTGGGAGGAGATGAATACAAGTTCAAAATAGCTTAAAGAAGTAGAAGAAGTAGCTATTAAAGACTCAAGTGAAGATTGAAGTGACAATGGTACTATTGAGTTACGAAAGAACATTGTAGTGGCTCTAGTGACCTTTCATGTCAAACATACCTCTTTGGAGGGATATCCATGACCAAAGAGAGATTATGGATTATTATTCTTGATTATTTCAATATACTATTGAGAGAGAGCATGTGTGAGAGAGTGAGTGTGTGAGAGATAGCCAATTTTTCATGCAAAACAACGTATCAATGAGGGAGAGATCAAGAGAGAGAGACTATGAAGACTTTGAAACTATTAAAGATGAATACTATGTGATGATTTCCATTCAAAGTGGAGCATTAATTTTTGTTCTCTTGCTCTTTTGATGAATAATATGAAGAATGTGTCAAATTTTTGTTGTGATAAATTTGTGGGAGAATTATTATATGAATCTGCGTGAAGATTCGAGAAGATTGGTGTTGTTTTTCTTCTTGTGGTTGATTCAAATATGAAGAACATGCTTGTTGATGATACAAGATAGATTTTCTTACAGTAGATTTCCCATTTTTCTTAGTGTTCCTCTTGGGGCTCCACCTCTTTCTAAAGATATGGCACTGCAAAAGGCTATCCATTCTATGTTGTTCAATTCCATGATTTTCTTCCTCTAGTCATATTGTACCTCAAACCCACACACTTTCCTAGGCACTTCAAATACTTGAATATGCCAATAATCCTCCTCCTCCTATTGCCATAGCCATAGATTGTGTACCTTGTGGTCAAGCCAACATTTTTCTATTATGTCACATGTCTATCATTTGTCATACCACGCTTGTGGGGAGAACTAACTTGAGTTTCCAGGAAAGATCGAAAGTGAACAGCATGGGTCCATGGATCTTTTGGTCAAGCCAATGTTTTTCCATTATATCACATGTCTATATCTTTGAAATGGCTTCCAACTTATCCTACAGAGCTTTCTCAACTATTTTCATATTTTTCTCCTCCATCTTCTTTTGCCCTTTGAGTCTATAGAGTCCTTTTCATGGTTTATGAAGGTTGGGTGACCTCTAGATACACTCAACATTGTTTTGCTTGCTTCTCTATGTGCTATCAATTTCCTTTGGGTCTCCTCATATTGATGTTGTTCTAGATTAGTCTCTCTTCGCAGTTGTGACTCTTTGTCATCCCTAGTGATTGTAGTAGGGGCTCTTCTTCCAAGGTGGTTGTCCCTTTTGTTATAGAGGACACCTCCTATACTATTGAAGTTGTGGCTCCATCTCCTACACCTATTATTGGCTCTTTGGCTGCTCAGGGGTTCTTGATTGCCTCCTTGATAATGGCTCTAAGCACCCCTCCAAATGCAATGAAGAATGCCTTTCCTATTGCCTTTCCTCTTGCTATCTTCTTGATAATTTGTGTCAGAGCATCAAAATCCTTTGAGTGTTGTGCCTCGAGACTCAAGGATTTAGCTACGGCGTGTATGGTTTCCCTAATGTATGTTTTGAAATCCAGTTTTTTCCAATTATAATATCTTCAAACGATCATAAGTGGATTCTATTTGTGGTGTATATGTTAGAAAACAATGTGTGTACGAACTTTGCTTGGATCTTTGATTGCCTCAAATTTTTTGTCATCGTTACCCATTTCTTGCTTGGATGACATAAACCTTGCATCCACATTTTTGCCTAGTGACCTTTTCCAAGCATTCTAGCTGATCCAATGCTCTTACCACCACATCTATACTTAGTGGCACCTCCACACAGTGCAAGCCTATTTGTCTTTACAATGATTGTATTGGTTCTTCTATTATTATTGTAGTTGGTTAGAAACTCCGTGCACTTTGGATGGTCCATGTTCCCTCAAATTCCTCAATATATTTTTTTAGAGAGCATTGTTCCACCAACTCCCAAGCTTTTGCTTCACCTATTATAATATGGCTCAATTTTTGGATTTGCATGTACCTCAAGTTCCCATTCCTTAAGCCACTTTTGCAAAAATGTGGACTCGAATTTGGCTAAGTGATCTAAATTTTCCATTAGGGCCAAAACGCTTCAAAAACAACACTTTTGTTAATCACGAGATTAAGGAAAGAGCCAATGAGAGTTTGCCATGTGTGTAAAAAAATAGTATTCTTGTCTCCTCTGCTTTGGAGATAGTGGAGACCATTTCGTGGATTTTTCCACTTTTTTGGCCAAAATCTCTAAGCTGACATGTTTTGGTAGTTCCAAGGCTCATAAAGCTAATACAGACTGACAAAAGATGAGATAAAAACTATATGCAATTAATACTATTGGTTTTGTAACTTTCGAGACACATTTGAGTATTCTTTTTGGTGACAATTGTATTTTCATTAGTCTTCTTGACATTTGTTTTGGGTTTGTCGACCTTTTCTCTTTGAGTTTCCTTCTTTTCACATTGACTGCGTTTCCTTTTTTCCATGGCTTCTACAAGAAGCAAGGCATCCTTCTCATCCTATAAACTCTTGCACCATCTTTAATAGAAGTGTAGATGGAAAATAGGAGCCCAAAATGTTTAGTATAAACAACTGGGTTATCATGTTGCCATTTTGTGGGGGCTCTCATAAGGTAAAGAAAACAAAACAAGAGGATATCAAGTATTATGGGAAGGGACTTACCAATGGTTTCAGAATCACAGCTCAGGGGTGGTTTGCTAGGGTACAACATGTTTACATGGCAAAGAAAATGCACTCGCCTCTCCAAATGAACATTTTCCTCAACATAGCTATTGTAAGTTTAATTTTGAGTTGAATCTTGTATGCGGATATATTTTTTCATTAAAGCACTAAGTAAATAGTGTATCATTGGTATTATATATCTTTTCCTCAACAAGTTCTAAATGGCAATCCATGGAGAGTATTAATGGCACATTCTATGCAACTCATAAAGAATTTACAAACATTACCTATATTGATCAAACCACGGTTTTTTAGTGAAGGTAAGATTTTTGTATAGTATGCACAATCTGTGGTTCCATCAAGAGAAGGTGTATATGGACATGTTGAGGATTTACCATTGCCAAACTTTGCATCCTTGAATTGGGAGACTCCTAAGATGAAGTAATGCTAAATAGCTTCAAACTTAGAATAGCCAAGACAAACAAAAGGCCATGATGCCCAAAAGGATATCTAGAAGAATACACTTGTCATGATTTAAGTACAAGACTAGCCAACTTTTTTATCTTCATTTTTCCTTCCTTTAAACTTTTCTCCTTCTTTGGCATAGGTTCATCTTCATTGGTTTCATTCTCATCCCTAGGTTCCTTATTGTAGGCTATTTTTTTGTTGTTGAAATAATTTGTATTACAGGTACTTCTTCTCTTGAGGCTTCAGAGCAGATGTATATAACTTCAAAGGAGAAAGCTTCAACATATCTTTCTTTGTGGGGGCATCAAAAAACTTTTTGGTGGTTATATTGGCACAGTGCCCTAATACCGCTTCTAGATTTCATCTATCTCTTGGCTTTGCCCTTGGAAGATTTAGGAGGAAGAGGAGAGTCAAGGTCCACCAGTGCAATTGCCCTATCTCCAAAATTATTTCAAGATACCTCTCCCTTATCCACAATATATATGACTTAGGGTAATCTTTGTATTGAAACAAGGCGCATAACAACTCAATTGAGAACGCAAGAGAATTTTAACTTAAAAGCAAAAGATAAAAGACTTACGTTCACTCCATATATGTTCAACAACTTTGAATCTATAGTCCTACTACAAACATTTGATATAACTCTCTATCCACAACTATGTACATCACTTTGTAGTGGGACCTCTTGAAGGTGAAATTTAAAAGGCCTCTTAGAGTCAACAATATATTCAAAACTAGCACCCAAGTGGGTAGTAACAATTCTAACAGCACTAGAAATGAAAACTTGTTAGAAAACAGTAAAGACTATATGCAACACATCTAGAAAACAAGAAAAGACTATTGATGATATATTTTTGCCATGCCATGAATTCTTGAAAGAGAATTCATAGGAATGACCTCTTGATCAAGCATATCAAAGTAGATTAGACTCCAATGACCTATGTAAAGAAAACATTAGTTAGCAATAAATATGAAAGAAAATCACCAAAAGTAACTATGTATAACAGATTTTTCTTTCAACATACAAAAAAATATATATGTGTGCGTATGGCAAAAATCATACAATATTTGAACCAAACTTTGAAAAAAGATCCATAGAGAGATGTAAATCAATAACAGAATCTGATAGCTAAATATCTTTCTTCTCTAATATACTCTTTTTTTGGAGATATATTAAGGCAATCCTCTTTATCTGCATCTCGAGAAACATTCACAACCATTTGGACAAATAAGTGACTTTCGTGTCATGAGGGATTGTCCACCACGGGTTACATAGGACAATTGGAGAGGCCACACGGGGTGTTGCCGTGTCATAGGGGACTCCCAATGGTGGATACCTTACAAAACCTAGTTGTGCATACCTAACTCACAATACAATACAAAACAAAGATATAAGATTGAGTTAAATAGTATAAACATGTTATAAAATTTCAACAAGAAAATATAACCTCTAGATATATGCTCAAGCTTGATAGTGTACCTAATTGAAAAAAGATTTGAATATTATTTGATTTGTATAAGGTATATATCTCTGTATTTTTTGAATCATAATTGCATAAACCATTAAGAATTTGGTATTGCTCATTAGCACTTCTTTTGAAAAAATATTTGGAACAAACTTCATATACTTCAATATGATTCTATAAATGCAAATATCTTTGATTTATATGTCCAAAGTATTTTATTAAATGATAAGTTATAAGATGATGTGATCATGCTATAATCTTTATTTTTAGTGAGACTTTACACTTATCCAATTTTTTCTTAAAAAATTCATAAATATCTTGGACTATGAAAAAACTTTAATTTTTAAAATAAAATTCTAAGCTCATTTGCCATTTTAAAACTATTTTCAGGTTAAAAATAAGCTTGAAAATGACTACATAATCACAAATAGATCACAAAAATAGGGCATCATAAAACATCATAAATAGGGGTCCAACCCCTTATTCGTGTCGTTTTGTGATACAATCATCCAACATCCCTATCGCACAGTTTTGTGATGCCCTGTTTTCTGTGATCATTACCCAACCCCCCTATTCACACCGTTTTGTGATGCCCTATTCTTTTCTGATTTATTTGTGATTAAAAATGACCAAAGAATCACAAAAAATAGGGCATCTTAAAACAACACAAATAATAGACTTGGTTCATCACCAAGCCCTATTAAGGGTTGAAACGACTTGATTTTTTGATTGATTTTTGTCGTTTTTATGAATTGAATGGTTGATTTTTTATTGATTTTGTATGATGATTAGTTGGTTTGGAAGTGTTTGAGAGTGCTTTGGATAAGGTTGAATAGGTTTAAGAAGCTCATGATGTTTTTCAGTGGAGATATGATATTCTGTCATGTTTTGTTGATATCCTGTTAGTGTTGGTTTTATTGATCTTCTGTTTTGTTATGTTTTCTTTCTATATGAGAGGATGGAATTATGATTGATGGATTTTGAGAGTGTTTGGAAGATTATTGAATGATTCTTGATGGTTTTGAATGGCTTATGTTGAGCTAAAGCCTTTTTGATGACTTTCTGCTAACCCCTACTGACCGTATGTAGAGCCTCTGTTTTTGTTATGTTTCTATTCTGTATATGCCTTTGTAATTATTATGTGGAATGAATGTATAGCTTAGGGAAGTTTTATAACCTTGGGAAGAGATAATACAAGTTCAAAATAGCTCAAAGAAGCAAAAGAAGTAGATGTTAAAGACTCAAGGGAAGATTGAAGTGACAGTGACACTATTGAGCATTGCGAAAGGACATTATCGTGGCTTTGCTGACCACCTTTCATTGTAGATATACCTATTGGGAGGGGTATCCACGACCAAAGAGGGGTTGTGAATGATTATTCTTGATTATTCCATTGTACTATGGAGAGAGCACATATGAGAGAGTGAGTGAGTGAGAGATAGCCAAATTTATGCAAAACAATGAATCTATGAGTGAGAGATTGTCAGAGAAAGCTATGAAACTTTTGAAGAAGAATGCTATGTGATGATTTCCATTCAAATTGGTGTATTCTCTTATGTTTTTGTGGTCTCTTGACGAATTCTATGAAGAGTGTAATCAATTTTGTTCAAGTTAAAGCCGTGGGAGAATAAATTGCATGAAGATTTGAGAAGATTGGTATTCTTTTTCTTGTTGTGGTCACATAATCTATGAAGAATATGCTTGTTAATGATACAAGATAGATTTTCTTGTAGTAGATTCCCCATTTTCTTGGTGTTCCTTTTGGGGCTCCATATTTTTTTTGTGCAGCCGAGAAAACTGCCATCATCAGAAAATGGTTGAAAATAAAGGAAACTACCATCATCAGAAACTGCCATCATCAGAAAACTGCCATCATCAACATACATCAGAAAATGGCTGAAAATGAAGGAAATGGCATTGTAGAGAGGAGAAGAATTTAATGGGTGCTTGCAAAGTTTCTTCAACCACTGAAGAATTGGAAATTCTTATTTCCAAAGCCACTTTCTACAAGAAATTCGTCCCGCAATGGTAAAACATATTACCATCTTGATGCAGGCTCTATATGGTGGATTATTTCCTCTCCCTACTGAAGCAACAAAGACGGAACATCTTGGTGGCAAATTGTTTGGTGGAAACTGAATAGTAGAAACAGAGAGAATGACCATCCATGGAAGATTTAACCTTCATTGAATATTTCCAAACATCATTAAGTGGAAGATTATGAAGAAGCTTCAGGAGTTGCGGTTAGTTGAAGTTCACAAAAACAAGAAGGGAGAGAGTTGAAATATGTTTGTGGATGCTTAATAGTAAGATATGTGGGGTGCTTAGTGCACTGACAACCTTCTGTTTGTTCAATTAGCAACCCATTGGAAGTTAATAGGAAAAGTGTTCTTCACAACATACACTATTGAAACCATCAAAAGCTGGCATTACTATGATGATGACACCACAACCACGCTCAAAAAATGAGTTTTGATACCTTTAGAATTGAATATATTTCCCTCTATAGTGGAATGAAAGTTGAATTTAGAGATGTTGAAAAGAAGGAAGTAGAAGAAATGTTGGCAAGTTCATCCTCCAAAGACTAGATTCCTTTTGATTCTGTTTTGTTGAGTGTAGAAAAACTGGGTGGAGCTAACTCCATAATGAATGATGCGATCAAGAGGCAAACACTAGAACGAGTCTAGAGGTACATGAGAAGAGAGAATGAAAAAATAAAAGTTGAGAAAAAGCTAGTAGCAAAAGCCTCCTTTGATGCCCAAGCAACACTCTTTACAGAAGTCCCCATGGCAACTCAAGGTCCCATTTCTAGTCAGATCCATCTTGGAAATATTGATGGCATGCCAATGAATGTAGTCCCATTTCCCATCTTTAAGGGAGAGTACAGTGAAGATTCTGATCTTCATGTAGCAGAGCTCATGGTAGCATATGTAGATAACAATGCCAGAACCCCCAAGCATTGGTTGGCCATATTCACTGCTAGTTTCAAAGGCATGGCATTTCAGTGGTATGAGAGACAAGCAGTATGAAATTTTGACACATGGGACTGGCATTCCTCACTAAATTCAGGCATGAAGGTTTTGAAGAGCGGATGCAAGAGGAGTTTATGAACCTAAGTCAATCCTGTGGTGAACGGATGGAAGCATATGTCTCTAGAATAGAATCCATACTGAAGAGATGGACCAACCATCACTTGGATGAAGGCATCCAGAAGGGAATTTTTCTTAGAGGCCTACAACCAAAAGTTCTTAAGTTTGTGGAATTGAGAAGACTAGTCAACCTACAAGTTGTAGTGGAAGGTGCAAGATTGTTTGATGAAGTTGAAGTAAGGCTGTTGATGACTTCAAGAAGAGGAGTCTTACCTCCTCCCATGCCAAGAATGGTATATCCACCAAATGCATTCCTAGGGACAATTCCATACCCCTACCCTCATATGCAAACACAGTGTCGCAGTACAATGCACTGAATCCACAATGGCCACAAAAGGCAGTATCTCAAAACCATAACAAAAGTGGCCTCATACAGTTCCCCCAATGGCGACTCAATAGCAACAATGGAATCCTACCAATTGGAACCACCAAACCCTAGTCTCAACTATAGCTCTGAATCAAAATCAAAACAGAGGACCCTTTGGATCAACCCAACCAGTCTATGTAATGATTATAGAGGCTTCCCAAAACCCTACTGCAAGTAGTTTAGGAGGTGAAAATTTGAAGGACTACCTATCCAATTCAGTTGCAAGCATCAAGAAGGAGCTGATGGATGTGATTACAGAATAGTTACAGACATTGAAGGTGAATACCAACAACATATCCAACCCTACAGGAGGTGAAAGAGATATGATGTGTTCTAATAAATGGTGTGGAAAGTGCCATTAAGCAGGACATTTAGCCACTGAATGTACCTAAAAACCAACCATCCCTAGAGCTTTCTATTCGTACTATTTAAGGAAGAACCATACAGAAGATATTTACTCTCCAAAAGGAGATACATGAACGAAGGAAGAAAGAAAAAGTAAGATTCAACTTGTTGAAATCCAAGATGACCACCCAGGATATTGGACCAAAGCCTAGAGAGATCAGTCCTAATTTTGGTCCAAGGAGGTTTCCCTCTTAAAGTTATAGAGGACGACAATCTTTGGTGGTGGCTAGACATCAAAAGTGGAGTGTTACGGATTTGGAGAAAAGGGACATATCTCACCAAATTGTCCAAGCCCTAGAAGCTCCATGGACTACAAACCCTTATGTAGAGATGCAAAAGAGAAGGCCACACTACAAA
This sequence comes from Lygodium microphyllum, assembly GCF_053477565.2. NCBI lineage: Eukaryota > Viridiplantae > Streptophyta > Polypodiopsida > Schizaeales > Lygodiaceae > Lygodium > Lygodium microphyllum. The sequence continues at coordinate 9,009,191 of NC_141144.1, read as the reverse complement.
AGACTATCCTAGTCCAGCTCCTATGAAAGCTACCCGTGATACCCAACAAAAGACCCAAGAACCTACTTCCAATTTGGTGGAATTGGAAGTTGCTATAATAATGTGTTCCAAGAAAGGAGAACCCACAATTCTAAAAGAGAACATTCCCTCTGCCAAAATGGTGAAGTTCAATCTTCCCAAAGAGAAACATAATAGTGCAAAGAGCAAAACAATGTACTACAGCGCACTACAGTGTCACAAAGAACTACAGAGACAAGACCAAAGGTCCAAGTGATGGAGGAGGCTGAAATACCTCTAGTAGTAGAAGAAGTGGAGATGTTGCCACTCTTAGAAGAAAGAGGGAAGATAAAAGTGGGTGTTGTCCCATTTTCAAGCCGATTGGAGAAGCCAGTGGACCCTATTAAAGAATATGACTTGATCAAAGACCTAGACACCTTCAAACCCAACCTGACATTTCAACAATTGTTGATGTTGTCTCTTAGCTATCGAAAGAAATTCAAAAGCATACTGACAAGAAGAAGAGGCCTAAGGATTGCTTCGTCAATAGCAACCAAGTATAATAAAGCCCTAGAGCCTGTGAAAGAAGTGAATGTGGCTAACACTTTCTTGGATCTTGGAACCCCAGAGATTGGTGTATGGATTGAAGAATGGTTTATAGCATATGCATTGATTGATGGAGGTTCATCAGTGAACATAATGACAGATGCAACAATGAAGGACTTAGGCTTGCAAGATATGCAGCCTACGCATTGGCTCATTAGACACTGGCAGACCAAAGCGGAATTAAGCCTTTGGGCATTCTTCCATATGTGAAGACAACCCTCGTAGGAAGAGACTATTGGCTGACCTATCTAGTGGTAAAACCAAATTCCTATGGAACCTCATATTCTCTGATGTTGGGAAGACCATGGATTTTGAAGTAAGGGCATGGATGGATTCGTTCAAAGGAACCCTAACCCTAGGTAGAGGACCCAACAAAGTGGTCTTGAAGTTGTATGGATCGCAAAAAGGTAATGGATCCACTTCCGTTGAAGTCTTAAAAGACTCTTCCAATGAAGTAGCAAATGGCACATCAGGAGATGAAGAAGCTCTCAAACAGATCTTTCCCAAGAAAACAGAGGCACAATCCTTGATAGTGGGCACTATAAGCCAACTCCTAAAAAAAGGAATATCTTTATCAATGGGTGAATACCTCTTGCCTAAACCCAGATTGACTTTTGAAGTCCTTGACAGTGGGCACTATAAGCCAACTCCCGAAAAAAGTAATATCTTTATCAATGGGTGAATACCTCTTGCCTGAACCCAAATTGACTTCTGAAGTCCTTGACAGTGGGCACTATAAGCCAACTCCCGAAAAAATTAATATCTTTATCAATGGGTGAATATCTCTTGCCTGAACCCAGATTGACTTCTGAAGTCACCTTTGGACAACGAGATAGAAGCATGGATGTATTATTCCCCCGGTTATATGACTATAGTAGAGACAGAGATAGAGATAGAGACAAAGATAGAGACAAAGACCATGACAAAGATAGAAATAGAGACAGAGACAAACGCAGAAGCAGAAGGAGAGGATACAACAAAGGATATTTTTTTCTCTTACAGAGCCCCTACATAGGCTGAGACAATGTCAGAAGAGGACGAAGATGACATTGTAGAAGAAGTTTATGCTAGTGTACTAGAAGAATCTATCATACTTGCAAACAACACAAATGAGGAAGAAGTTCCAGAGGCTACAGAAGCAAAAGACCCCATGTTGTTAGACAGAATGAAGATGGTATCCTTTGGATTGGCTAATGATTCACAAAATATATAGAATATCCATAAGAAATGGATTAAGCAAAATAAGCCTTCCTTCAGCAATGGCTCTTGTTGCCCGAATCTATCCTTCTCAAGAAAAGATGATGGCAATGCATCTTACCAACAGCCACCACTAAACAGAACTCAAATGGTTCCTATTATGTAATGTTCCCAGAGGCGTCCTCAGAAGATGAGTCCTCAAGTCAACAAGAGATAAACCCTCCCATCAGATTCGAAATAGCCCTGATACCCTTTCAGCATACCAAAATGCAAATTCAACCCTCATTAAAAGAGGAAGTTGATTCCTGTGGAGCATCAGATGAGGAGAGCACTCCCTTGAAGAAGTCGAATTTATATACAAAAGCAGTCCGTGGGACCTTCATCTGTGAAGTGGAAGGTGAAAAGCAATCAACATTTGCGGATGTAGATAGTACTGAATGTCACTTGAAGGTGGGTATCAATCTTCCAGAAGAGGAACTGTCAGTCTTGCATGACCTTCTGAAAGAGAACTTGGATATGTTTGCATGGTCCTACAAATATCTAAAAGAGATTGATCCCATGGTATGTCAACATCACATCGACCTAAAGCCTGATGCCAAGCCTGTGAGGCAAAGATAGAGATGCATGAATCCAAATTACTCCATCCTCGTGAAAGACAAATTATTGAAGCTCCTTGGAGCTGAGTTTATCTATCCAATGGCCAATAGTGAATGGGTTTCACCCATTGTGGTAGTACCCAAGAAGAATGAAAAGCTACAACTATGTGTGGACTTCTGAAAGTTGAACTCCAAGACTAAGAAGAATCATTTCCATATCCCTTTCACAAACAAACTGTTGGACACTAGGTTGGATATGAGCTCTATTCCCTCTTGGATGGATTTAATGGGTACAACCAAGTCCAGATCACAGAAGAAGATCAATCCATAACAACCTTTACAATAGAATGGAGAACCTATGCTTACAGAGTGATGTCGTTTGCGCTCTATAACACTCATGTTACCTTCTAATGAGTAATGATGGCCACATTCTAAAACCATCTACATGACTTTATTGAGGTATACCTAGACGAATTTTGTGTTTATAGTCTAATCCATGAGCATTGGGGACATCTAGAGTAGTGCTTTAACAGATGTCGAGAGTATGGGATATCTCTCAACCTCGACAAATTCATCTTAGGAGTCTTGTCAGGAGTTCCTTTGGGCCATATTGTCTTTGCATAAGGGATATCCATAGACCTTGCAAAGATTGAGAAGATTGCAGCCTTAATAGTGCTAACCAACCTCAAAGAGTTGAGGAAATTTCTCGGTCATGTGAGCTATTATAGACGGTACATTGCACACTTTGTGACAAAGGTAGCCCCCTTGCATATGCAGAGTTTACATGGACTACTAATTGTGATAAAGCATTCAATACCCTAAAGCACCCATCCTGCAAACCTCTTGACTAGACGAAGGAATTCCATGTGCACACTGATGCATTGGTTGAAGGCTTAGGTGCAATCTTATGCCAAAAAGGCTTCTTGAAGTTAGACCAACCTATCTATTATGCAAGTCAAAAAGTAACTGAAAGAGAACGAAACTACACAGTGATGGAGCTCGAATGCCTAGCAATGGTATTTGCCTTAGAGAAATTTTGACACTACCTACTGCCGATGCACTTCAAATCCTATGTGGACCATGAGGCCATGTCCTTCTCGATAAATAAGGCAAATGTAAAGGGAAGAATGATGAGATAGCTTCTTCTATTTCAAGAGTTTGACTTTGAAGTGGTTACCAAACCCAGTCATCCTTATGTCTTGGCTGATCATGACTGATCATCTATCATGGATCCCTCAAAACAATGATGAGGAACAAGACAACCCAGACCTTCCTGATGCTTCCCTTTTTCTAGTAGAAACTGTAACCCCATGGTATGCAGTCATAGCTAACCTCTTGGCAACTCAATAATATCACCCTGGTATCTCCAGCTGTGTGAAGAAGAAGCTTATGTTGGAATCAACCCCCTATACCTTGTTAGGCGATGGTGCTCTATACAAGAAAGGCAAGGATGAAGTACTACGAAGATGTATTGCAAGAGATGAGATTGGAATAATTATGAAAGCATGCCATGACGAGCCCTATGGAGGATTCTTTGCAAGGGAAGCGATAACTAGAAAGGCCTTACTCTCGCAGAATATTGGTGGTTGACTCTCCACAAAGATACCTATGACTACTGCAAACGTTGTGATGCTTGTCAACGAATGGGAAAGCCTACCAAATCTAGTGCCATGCCACTACAACCTATCCTTTCCCTAAAGCTATTTGAGAAGTGGGGAATCAACTTCGTGGGTCTCATTGATCTGCCAACTAGAAGGAAACAAAGCATATACATTTTGGTCTATACGGACTATGTGATGAAGTGATGTGAAGCCAAAGCTGTAAAGCAAGATGATGACAATAGCGTGGCTTTGTTCTTGTACGAGAACATCATCACTCATTTTGGCAGTCCCCTAGAGCTAGTCAGTGTGACAGAGGTACTCACCTTCTTAACAAGCTTATGGAAGAATTGACAAAGCTGTACAAGATCGATCGTTGCAAGTCTACCCCTTACTACCCCATAGCCAACGGCCAAGTCGAAGTTACCAATCGCATCCTCTACTCAATCTCAAGGAGGATGATTTTTGCACATCACCATGATTGGGATGATCGCCTTACAGAGGCCCTCTTAGCATATAGAACCTCCCATAAGACTGCTACATGGCAGACCTCTTTCCAGTTGGTGTATGGTACAGAGGCCGTTTTCCCTGTTGAATATGAGTTTCCCTATCTATGCATGGCTATCAAAGAGCATTTGGGAGATGACGAGTCCCTACAATGCTGCCTTTTGCACTTGGAATTTATGGATGAGTCTCAAAGGATGTCCCTACAGTGCATGGAAGCCACTCAAGCTTGAAGAAAGGCCTATCATGATAGCTTCACCAACAAAAGCAAGAGTTTAAGGAAGGTGATTTAGTCTTGGCCTATGGTTCACGTTTTGGTAAGTTTCCAAGGAAGCTTCAACAACACTGGATAGGCCCCTATAAGGTACTTGCTGTCAACCCTAATGGCTCTGTCCAAGTACAAACAATCGATGCTTTTAATGATCATTTCTTAATTAATGGCTATTGCCTAAAGAAGTATTACCCTCCCTGGGGATCTTGACAATTACCGCTGATAGTCCCTTCACTCCTTATGCATTGATTAGTAAGGCTTTGCCTAATGCTCATGATAGCCCTCCTACTTATCCTAATGAGGTGGCCTCCTTTTTTTCGCCCCTCACGGCCATCTCCTACCCCTACATTACTTATTTTCCATCTGATCCAGCAGAGGTGGTGAGGATGGTTTTGATATACAGTATTCTTGCCATTCTCCTCTTAAAAATCAAGATTTAAAAAATTAGAAAAAGAAAAAATAATATATATCAGTCACATGGGAGAAAAGGACTTTGGTCCATGTCATACCAACCTATTCTTCAAGCAAAGGTGGGCATATCCTCAGGAGTACGGAAAGAGAAAATAAAATATAAGAAAAAAAATTATTATGTGAGAAAAGTAAAAAATTCCCTATCATAATCGACCTCATTCCAAGAAAAGGTGGCACACACCCTTGGTGGACGAGAAGCTGGTTGTGGAAATGGTGGTAACACCCCACCATCCAGAATAGTTGAATCATTCATCGATCTTCTAGGAAGCAATGCTAAAGCCGCTTCCTTGGTGTGTTGAATCCTGCAACTCCATCAGTGCTTCTAACTAGTTGACATCATTAACCAGACGAAGTCAATCTTCATCAACAAACCTTAAGTAATGTGAGCTTTCATCCTAACCAGATGGGGATGTGAGTGTGGATTGCTCTCTGTATTTATCAATAGAGCATGAGACAGAGGGTGGGGTGAATGACCAATCCTTGCCCTTTACATTCAAATGAGAGGTGAGATGTGTAAATGAAGCATGGCACGTATGGGATGGGCCTCTCAATGCACAAAGCACAAATTGTTCTTGTGCATGGCACTATAAGGCTCCCTGGCCTTCCTTTTTGCATTATATGCCAACACAGGGGGCATGATACACTATTGCACCATCAATTGTCTACAAGGCCTACAACTTTTGCAAAAGTGGCAATGAAGCTTACATCAATGGGGTTGAGGAACGGGTTGCTCTTCTATAATCATCAACAGAGCGTGAGATAGAAGGGGGGCTAAGCATAATTGATTTCTCTTTCATCAACTGAGAGGTGAGGTTTGAGGGATTTTACGACCATTGGAGACATGTATGTTCTTGTTTCCCTGTGCATACATGGGACAGGCCTCCTCCATCATCAATACACACACATCACTCTATTCTCATTGCATGACAAGGCTCCCTGGCCTCCCTTCTTGCACTTATGCTAGATGGGTTGGGACACACGGATGCGCCATCAACTGTACACGCTAGCATACTCTCTCTGAATCATTCATTTTGTCAATTTCTAAACCAGGTGTGAGATATGGGTTTCCATTATTATCCCTCGAGTGACGTGAGTCATGGGGTGAGCAATTGATCTATCATTGGAACATGAGTGACTGTTGAGATGAGCGTTGTATGCTTCACTATATTGACAGCTTATCAAAACTTCATCAACAATGCTACATCCCTAGGTATTGTTGCATGGTTCCTGCCATGCTGAATGAGTGTGATGTGGTGAGCCATGGTACCTCCTACTGCGACGACTACGATCCTTCACGTGTTAGTGACGGTTCACCTCAACCATCTACAAACCGGGCCAAGTTTTTCTAACCCTATCCCTTTTTGTTTACAAGAGTCGATCATGTTTTAAGTGTGGAGACATATGTGTAGGGGTGGTGGTCAAATGTTAGGCCTCTTTTGATTGGTCAACCCAATCCATTAAGGTCTTAAAAAATGTGAGGACGTATCCCTGTGCGTCTATTTTGCATATCCTCACGGCAACGCCCTTGTCGGATCATTCAAGTATACCATGTCATGATCTTGCCTTGATAGGGTCTCTTCCCCACCCACATGTCCTATTTTCACCCCGTCCTGGGGTCATCCCTTATATGTTTGTCTTTATCCTTTGTTTGCCACATTTCCATGCAAATGCATCCTACATTCACTGAAATTAAAATCTTCTCCCATAGCCCTATTCGTCCCTTCAAAGTGGCCACTTTTCCTTTCTACGGTCCCCTATTTCAAGCTATGGTTCATGATTTATTAATTTTTAAAGCATTTTTCTCAAATTTGATGTGTTTCCATGAAAATGTGCATTTTTCACTTCGAAACAACGATCTGATGTGACAGCACCGACGTACACCTTTTCCTTTACATTTTCCTGCTCATCATTCCTATGCATAGTTTGTCCGCTATTAATTTTTCCGTGTTTTCAAGTATTCTCATGGTGGGTGATTTTTTGCTCTTTTTTAATGTGACACTATCCTATTCGCCTCAAAATTCAATTCTGATTAGATGGCCTTGTTCGACCTGCTCCCCTGCACAATTTTTCTTTTTTCTCAATCATGTTCCAACCCACTGATTTTATGTTATTAATTTTTTCGTGTATTTTCGTGCTTGTTTTTCCTATTCCCTGCCATACATTTTTTCTTTTTGCTGTCCTATCTTCTACTTACAGATTGCTAGAAATTAATTTTTGTTTGGATTTTCGAGTGTGTTTTTACAGTTTTTTCCACATGAATGGATCATATTCTAGCTAGAATTGCATTTTGACGTGATAGGCATGTCCGCCTCTTCATTCTGGAAGATTTTCCTTCTTTCTATATTTCATTTTGACTTATGGATTTTGTGAAATTAATTTTTGTGTGCATTTTCATGGTTGATTTTTTATATTTTTCTGTGTGAACCCCCCTTTTTGTTGCAAATGTGCTAGTCGCATTGTCTCTACCCTTCTTCACATTGTCGTGCCCGATTTTGCTTTTTACAACATTGTCCCTGCCCTTCTCCCCATTGTCCTGCCCGATTTTTTTGGTTTAAATTTGTGTTTGTATCCTCGATGTGTCGCATAATCGATAGGTTTTTGCCTCGATCCACTTGTCCAATCTTTGTGGTGTCACGTTCCAACGTTCAGATTGTTAGTCGTAGCTAGTCGTTTCCATTGGCACAAATCCCCCCTCCCCCGACCGAGGTGCACATTCATGCGCAAAACATGGGGGATCCTCATGTTTTTAAACAAAAACAAAAAAAAAAACCACCACCCATTTTTTTAAATTAAAAAATAAAAAACAAACAAAAATCCTCCCCCCCCAACCGACACCCCCTCCTTCACCCCCTGCTCTCTGTCTCTCTCTCTCCCTCCTCTCCCCTGCATTCCTCTCACCCTCCTCTTCTCCTCCATCTCCATCCTCCTATCCTCCTCTCCTCTTCCTACCCTCCTTCTCCTTTCTCCCTCTCCTCCCTCCCTCCTTTCTTGTCTTCCCCTCCTCCTCCTACCTCCTTCTTCTCCCTCGTTGCAACATGCCAAATGGAGGAGCCGCCCCATCGGTTTCCCCACCACGCCACGAGGTCGCCACCAGTTGCATGAAACGCCGCTACGTTCATCATCGTCTCACCACTAGCGACCGCCCCACTGTCGACGGCCTACCCCTCATCCTCCTCCTCAGCCTTCCAGCACAGCTCGCCTATGCTACCTCCCTCCACCCACCACATGCACATGCACGCGCCCACCCTTGTGGTCCCCCGCCATCCCCCCTTCCTGGCCGCTCACCCCAACGTACCCCCCAACCACCCCAGTGGCGCCCACTTGTCCCACGTGCCCCCTCCCTCCCCCCCAATCTCCCCTTCCTGCCCGCACCACACGGCCCCAACCCCCCTGACTGCCCAACCCCCCTCCCCATTTTCTTAAATTCCAACACACACACACACATACACATTATAATCTATTTATTTATTTATTTATTTATTTATAAAATATAAAATATAAAATATAAAATAAATACCAAAATCAAAAGAAAAAAGAAAAAAACCCAACTTAAAACACATAAATACAAATATATGAAAAAAATACAAATAAAAAACAAATCCCAACAAATTATCACCTAAGTGACAAACCCTTCTTTGTCCCCGTTCTTTTTATAATAGTATCTCGTTTTCTATACCTTACAAGAGGCTGACTGCCACTTAGTCGCCCTATTGTTTTCGTACGCAAATTTTCCTATTCTTTGTCTTGCTTTTTTAGAAGTGGAATATTGTGCATCATACCATGTGGGTGTCTACATACCAATAGGTTTTTTTTTCTCTTTCCCTCCTTCACATGCACTGTCACACATATCTAATTCTAATTAAAAATCAACCTACCGTTGCATCCACAAAATAAACAGAATGTACGTTCTAAGTTTCTAATTAAAAAGAACCAGTTGTTAATTTATTAAAGGAACCTCACTGTTGCACAGGTACATAGCACCATAACCCACTTAATTTGGTAATTTAAAATCCATTCACAGTGCACATACACACGTACTATATATACATTTAATTTATAAATAATAATGAACCCTCCCTCTCCCTCAAAGTCACGCATGCATGCACTTTTATGTCACATATCATTTAATTTTTTTAAATGAATTGCAATCTAGTCAAGTCAAGTCAGTTTAAGTAGGGATTTGGATACAAATACAACTCACCATGCATTAATGTAATAATTTAATAATAAATTGTGATTAATTAGTCATCTCATAAAAATGAGTCATGTAGTTTCACTCACCCACTTCAGTGCACCATAGGTTTATGCATTATGCTTATGGGGATTGGGGTTTCTTGGTCGGAGACAAATCTTGTCCCTCTATATTTATTGCGATGGTCAAAGTCTATGGTTTAGTCTTGATTTCTATAATATGTTTGGGATACGGTATGCATGGAATTTTCTTTTCTTTTGAGTGTTTGATTACGAGGTTTTTGGGTGCATGTATGTATGCATAGTATAAAGCTTTCAGTCGCATATGTGCATGTGGCGGCATGCTTAGGGAGGTCTAGTCTAGCCCAATCACTGTGTTGTTGTTTTTATTTTTGATCCCTTATTATTATCTATCTTAGTGGTGGTATGTGTGGGTTTTGTAGGAATCCTTCCTCCTTTTCCTGGTTTGTGTGTGGAGATAATCCAGTGTGATCTAAATGGCATCTTCTTCCACTCCCCCAATTGTGTTTTAGCATGTACAGTTATCAATCCATGATTATTCTCTTTTTTTGGATGCTGACTGTATTTGAAAGGCTAGTCTTTACCTCTTTGTGGCCTTGAAGTTCCCTCCAGTGGATGAGAAGCTTTGTTGCTCTTTTCTGGAGACGTACAAGAAGCTTTTGAGCTTGGTTTATGCCGATGGTTTTGTTTATTTGCTACTACCAATGAGGTCTTGTTCTTGTCTTTTGTAGCTTCCCTTGTGCCTAGTGGTAGTGTTTGTCCAATTCCTCCAGGATCAGGCAAGCCTGCATCAAAGTGTTTGTACTAAGAATTATTCACGACCTCTGTCAAGATTTTGGAAGGGGTTAAGCTGAATTGTACAACCTTTTTGTTGGCTAAAATGGATCAACATTTTCAGGTGTCATGAAAGGTCAAATCAGTACTATTTCTTATGGATTTTTTCTATATAAGATCAATCAATTGGCACCTCCCCTAGGTGGCATTCCAATGCCTTGTCCTATTCCACTTCCACAGCAGTCTCCTCCTATGGAAGTCAATTCAGATCTAGTAAATATACCCCGTGCCAGAATCATTCAAAAGAAGCGCTGCACATAGGGTCCTTCTAATCCTCTACCTATTCCAACCCCTGTGATACAAATTCCAATAAATGAGGTGTCTGCTAGCTCCCTTCCCTTGTTCTTGTCTAGTACCAACCTCTTTGTAGCACAACAAGAAGGACAACTGGATCCCGAGATTCCTCCTTCCTTGCAAACTGTACTTTCTGGATTCCTTCAAAAAATTCTACTTTCTTTCCCTTCTTTCCCACCCTCATTATCCCTTCAAATATCTTCATTCTACGATTTATCTTGCCCACCTCTTCAATGTTATCCTATTATCCATTTGCCATCTCCATCTAATTATATTAATCTTCCTCCACAATCAATGATGGATACTCTTAGTGGATATAATAGTGATATCCTCCGTCGACGGCAATGGACATTGAATGATTCTTTGACAAGACCAGTGTTTAATTGGCCTATCATTCCTGGTTCCTGAGACACTTCTGCGCAATGCTCTAATCTTCAATTTGCTAGAGCACATGCTTTTTTTTAGGATGCTTCAGTATGCTTGGTGTCTCATTTTTGTTGGTATCTTGCTTTTATGCATCAACAGTCTCATTTGGATACTAGAGAGAGTATTCCAACTTGATGATTAATCCGAATGAGGATGTGACAATTGCTCATATGGATGTCCTATATTATTTTGTACAAGAATTTCCTACCAGGTTTGTTATCCTATTGGAAAGGATGTTTTGTTTACAGTTTCTCCAAAATGTGCCTCTACATTTTGTGGATGAGAACAAGAGTATGGAACGTCTCAAGCTGAGTATAAAGTTCAAGAAAAAATATTTTCATCCTACATAGCCTATGGACACTCTCTTGGGTGTACTGATCCTTTTTTGGGAGTATGTACCATTTAGACTGCATTGTCTTGTGCCTATGTGAGTTTTATATATGTTCTATGGTGTATATGTGGTGCTTTATCCTTCTTGCGTGGAGTTGAAGATGAAGATGAAGCTAATTGAGAATTTGATTTATGGAGATTTGAGATTTTATCTAATGGATGGATACTTATGGCGAAAAAAAAACCTCTTATATCCTTTAAAATTTTGTTATGCTTTTCTATTTCAAAACTGTATTAATGGATAAAGGTGTTTTTCCTTTTGTTGTATTCTTTATTAGATGCAGGTTATGAGTTGGGGACATGTTTGGATGGTTTTTCTTGAAGATGATGAGCAAGATCTTGTTGAGATATATTTTGAACTTCTATTCTCTTTTTCGAAGGTCACGAGGACACTTCCTCATTAAGTGTGGGTATATGTTGAGGGTTGAAATGGCTTGATTTTTGGTTGATTTTTGTTGTTTTTATGGAGATTAAATGGTTGATTTTTGATTGATTTTGTATGATGATTAGTTGATTTGGAAGTGTTTGAGAGTGTTTTGGATAAGAGTGAATAAGTTTAAGAAGCTCATGATGTTTTTCAGTGGAGATAGCATATTCTCACATGTTCTATTGATGTCTGATTGGTTCTATTGAGCTTCTGTTTTGTTTTGTTTTCTTTCTGTATTAGAGGATGGAATTATGATTGATGAAGTTTGAGAGTGTTTGGAAGCTTATTGAATGATTCTTGATGGTTTTGAATGGTTTTAGTTGAGCTAAAAGCTTTCTGATGACTTTCTGTAGACCCTCTATTGACCGTTTGTAGAGCCACTGTTTTTATCCTGCTTCTGCTATGTATGCCTCTATAAGTGTTATGTGAGATGAATGTGTGGTTTGGGGAAGTTTTCTAACCTTGGGAAGAGATGAATACAAGTTCAAAATAGCTCAAATAAGTGGAAGAAGTAGCTATTGAAGACTCAAGTAAAGACTGAAGTAATAATGACATTGTTGAGCTACGAAAGGACACTGTAGTGGCTTTGGTGACCTTTCATAGTAAACGTTGTTGAGCATATATATATATATATATATATATATATATATATATATATATATATATATATATATATATATATATATATATATATATATATATATATATATATATATAGAGAGAGAGAGAGAGAGAGAGAGCGTGTGTGTGTGTGTGTGTGATAGCCAAATTTATGCAAAACAATGTACCTATGAGTGAGAGATTGTGAGAGAAAGCTACAAAACTTTTGAAGAAGAATACAATGTGATGATTTCCATTCAAAGTGGTATATTCTCTTGTGTTTTTGTGGTCTCTTGATGAATTCTATGAAAAATATGAAGAGCATAATCATTGTTCAAGTTAAAGCCGTGGGAGAATAAGTTGCGTGAATATTTGAGATTGTGTTCTTTTTTTTGTTGTAAATATAAAGAATATGCTTGTTGATGATACAAGATAGATTTTCTTGCAGTAGATTCCTTGTTTTCTTGGTGTTCCTCTTGGGGCTCCAAGCCCCCTATTCACGCCATTTTCTAATCATCCAATCCCCTATTCACGTCGTTTTGTGACCACCCAACCCCCTATTTGCATCGTTTTGTTAAATCATAAAAAATAGGGCATTACAAAACGGCGCAAATAGGGGGGTTGGATGATTCGTGTCATTTTGTGATTTCCTATTTTTTGTGAAACCCTATATCCATCCAAAGACTCTAAATTTTTTTAATAAATATATTAATCTTTGAAAAAACAACTTTTAACTTTTTAAATAATTTTTTGAGCTCATTTGCTATTTCAAACTATATTCAAGCTAAAAAAAGGCCTAAAAATAACCAAAAAAACACCAAAAATAGGCCATCACACAATGGCACGAATAGGGGATTGGGTGATCACAAAATAGTTTTAAAATGGATCTTTTTAGCTTAGAATAATTTTAAAATAGTAAATGAGATTTAAACATTCTTTAAAGATTTTTTTTTTCAGAGCTTAAGATATTTATGATTTCTAAAGTTTGTTTTTTGGATAGGTATAAGGTTTCACTAGAAATAGAGATCATTACATTACCATATTCAGCCATATACATTGTTCTCTTTTCAGTAAGCTTCACAAGGACATTAAGCTCTGCAAGTGGAGGAACAATTCCCATAAAACAAGGATACAAAAGATTAGATATCAAACTTAGGAAAAAAAAAGTACAAGTAGTATATTGACTCCAAAAACATTGAAATGCCTATCAATGTAAGTAATGTCTCTAAATGTGTCAAAGCTGTTAAAGGCTCTAATGCCTTGATTTTGGTAGGAAATGTGATAGTAGAAACTTTAACCATTCAAAAAGAAAGAATAATGGCCGAAAAGTGACCCCTAACTTGAGTTAATGTTCTTGAGTATTTAACAGTCGACCTCTTAAATTAATAATATATTCTCTTATTAATAACATCTGACTGGCCAAATTTGGAAGGTTCGTTCTTTTAAAACATCAACTAGTTAGCAACTTAATCATTTTCTTACAAGTGCTGTTTTTGGAATGTTTTTGGTCCTAATGCTAGGTCCTCTTGTGTGATATCTAAATAACTACCTTTGAATAAGGTGATCAAGTGTCCTTTGAGAGCCTTCCCTCTTGTCACTTAAGTAGCAATTAATTCTTTTGCAATGGTAGGATGCTTGGTGAAAACCCCTCCCATGATCATGGAAGAGTTTTAACTATTGTAGCTATATTACCATCTAGAAGGCCTAGATCCAAACTTTAGCTATAAGTAAACAAGGGGAAAGTATTATTTAGGCATCTAATGCTATAAAAATACTTTCACCCATATTGATAGCCATGTTTTCATTGAGCTCTAGTACTAAAGGTTTGTGGTAAGAGGGTCACAATCTTGGAGGTGGTTCAAGTTTAGTGGTACATACCTCATTAATACGATTAGCTAACCTCGAGAGAGGGTTTTCTTGAGATTCGATTGTTGGTTCCTTAAGGTTGGTTGTGGTCTGCTTTGGTTTCAACAATGGCTGTTCACATTCAATGGAGATCTAGTCACCAATACTATTTGGTGCTTGTGCTTGTGATGGATGCTTGTTTTGAGAATTAGTGATGCAATTTAGGATTGATAAGAACCAAAGGTGCTTGTATGTGGACATGGTTCCTTAGTGCTCTTCTCTATCCTTGGTCTTGCTCATTGATGAGGTTGCACTTATTGATGTCTTTGTTGGTTCCCATCCTTGTTTCTTTAGAACTTGAGTAGTAGCAGATGGGGTGGTCAAGGTTTATGAGTCTTTATCAGCTTGGTTGGTCATGGTGATGTCACTTTGTTATGGTCCAAAATTGAGGCTCTTACATCTTGTGCTAATCTTGGTGGCACATCTAGTTCTATCCTACAATAGGAAAGCACATGATTCATTACTCCTATAGATTCACATTTGGCATCATGTTATGAGTTGGCTCTTGGACTTTTTGGTAGCTTGATCCATCTATTGTTATGTAGTACCCTTGAGCATGCAATAAGGTTTTTACAACCCGTCGCAACTTACTACTAGCCCTTTGCTTGTAGTTCCAACTTCTAGGTCTTATTCTACAAAGAGTAGGCTTGACTGGATGTCTTGCCAACATGTTAGCTTCTATGTTTGCTTATTTAGCTTTGGAAATCCATTGTTTTTGTGTTGGTTTTGGTTTTGCTACCTTACTTACTAGTTTTTGGCCATTTGTTTATGCTTTTATTATTTTGTTGAGTAAGGTTGTACCCTCTCACTGGAGGTGTCATAGTACACGATTTTAGGACATTGGTGGCCCGCTTCGAGGAAGATGGTTTTCCCTTGTTGAAAGCCATTATTATTTTTATGTTGGTTAGGACTAGGTATATGCATTGGATGTCATAGTTGATGGTGTCACTTGAATGGTCTTTCTAAAAGTGTCTTCTTTCCAACTCCCTCTATATTTGGAAGTACATTAAAGGCTTTCAGTCTCGATGGTCAACATGACCTTGCATTTTCCTAGTAATCTATAAGGAATGCCTTCATATGGGTTGATTCTACCCATTGTTGGGACCAGTTGTGGTTGTACTATCATTCTCTAATCTTCATATGTAAGGATATTGTGGTTTGTTCCTTCATCGATTAGGGCATCAAGTATGTGCTTTTTCTTCATAGTGATGTCAACTCTCAGATAGGTTGGTGGTATTGGTTCCCCATCTTCAAGGTTAATCTCTATTATGCTTACAACATCCATGGCAATGGGTGGTAGTAACATTAATGGCTCATGCACTGGACAAGTATGCATGTAGTATAGTTCCCCATCTTCAAGGTTAATCTCTATGATGCTTACAACATGCATGGCAATGGGTGGTAGTAACATTGGTGGCTCATGTAGTGGTGGACGAGTATGCATGTAGCATGTTTTGATGCATATTTCATTAAATTAACTTAATCCCTTTCCCTCTAATGTTTCCAAGTCCACATTGCTTGGTTCTACTAATTTGGCATACTCTGAAGGACCCAAGTCCTTTGAACTTCATTTTCTACTTGTGGCCTTCAATGGAATAAAGCAACACAAAATCACCCTTTTGAAGTCCCATTGTTTAACATATTTGTCAAACCAAGTTTTCCTTCATGCCTTTTCATAGATTGGTGCATGAATGACTACAAGTTGAGTTTTTGAAAGACATTCTACTTCAACCATCAGATGCTTCGTCCAAGCTTTATGGTCCTCCCAATACTCTTATATATCAATTTGTAGACTAGGAACAAAGAACTTCAATGTTAGGATTGTTTCTGCTCCTCCATAGGTCAATTTGAAGGGAGTTTGTCATGTGGTTGTTTTGCACAGATAATTGATTAAAATAAACTCATAATCAAGTATATAGCACTTTTAGTTTTTTCAAACCTTATATTGAGCTTCAATGGACCTTGAACTTACTACTTATGACTTAATTAATACCATCTCTTTTCTTATGCACGTCATATTATTTATAGTCACGGTCCTTGGTTTGCGACATAGTATGGGAGTTTGTTGATTTGGTCCACCTAGGGAATGGAGAAGTCCCATTACCAAGTAAAAACTAGATACTTTAGGGATAGGAGACATGGTGATGGTGCACAAAAGGAAAACAACCTATTGGAAGTTTTCTAGTGGTTTTATGGGTTAATTTAGCACGGAATGAGATTAGAAGCAAAAAGGACATGCTAAAGCTTGGACAATACTCTTACATTAAAAAGATTGAAACAAAAGAGACAAGAATCATACAATAACTCATGTGCAAATGAAAAATTTTTACAATGGCTGGCCTCTAGGGAGAAACAAGGCTAGAGATGGGCTCAAGGAGTGGATAAGTAGGCATTCATTCCTCACTACGTGGGCTCGAAGGGGATTATTTCATCTTCTTTGCCAGCCTTTCCTTGTCCTCATCACCCTTATCGCAGTGACCCTATAGCCAACACTCCTGAAGAGGCAGACTCTATAGGAACCTTGCACTTCATCCACTATAAGAATCTTTGTAATACATGCTTGCAAATGTATTTACACATATGTACCTTTATATTATCTAATTTGCCAATGTATTGTGAGAGAGCTACATCTTTTTTGTGGCCTGTTGTCTTGGAGCTATTGGCTATCGATGTCCTTGAGTCCCATGCTTGCATAAGGAAGTCGTCTCACTATCAAATAGCACCTACTTGCAAATATATATTCTTAGAAAAGAAGCTAGGAACCAATGTATACCAAGAACAAGAAGAGCACATAGACTAAATACCCATTGATTATCATCACTTTTAAGAAAACGAGATGTCCACAAAGGGATTGTGCCACCCTTGAATTCTTGTGGTGATGATGTTTCATGTTGTCCCATGTTGGCTATGCTATGAGCCTTTGCATTATTACTTGTCTTTACTCTTTACTAGACCATTGCCACCACTGCTCATAGGCCTTGGCCTCTTCTTTAAGTATTTTAAGGATCTCCTCACCCAACATCCATTTTGCATCTTTGATCACAACGTCAGGCAAGAGATATAGATCTACCTTGTCACTACCCACCTTGATAGTCTCACTAAACTGGGCTAAGGCAGTAAGATTGTAATCCTCACATATGTCTAGTGAACTCATAATCTCGTTCAATGAAACATATTTCTGGTCATTTGATATCGTAAACGTAGGCAAGCAGGGCATGCCTCCTTCCTCGACATATAAATCGAGCAGTAGTGTGTCCTCTCTAGGTTGGCAGGGATAGTAACTAGGGCTTTGTCAAAACTTTACCTTTACTAAGTAGCCTCCACTCTCTCCTCCTCTGCATGAAAGGCTACAAACTCCTCTACCTCTTCAACCTCTCTATTAGTACTAGAAGGTTGTCTCTTGTCACCAACATGCAGTGCTTATGAAGTCCCTTGCAAGTCATTCCCATTCCATAGGAGATGCAAGTAGCAAAGGAACACAAAGGAACAATGTAGTAGATGACACCTCTTTGAGTGTATTGGGTAGTCCTCTGTGCCTTTGTGTACACTAGCATATAATTTATCTAAATCCTTGGCTAAATTTCTCTTGGTAACTTTGTTGATCGCGAAGTCCTCTGGGTGAACATATTCCTCTACATTAACAGTCACTATGCTAGATTATGTGATTCTTTGGTATTCCTCCATTTGCTCAGTCATCAGCACATTCCCAAAGGAGCCCAATACTTTCTTAATAGGAAGTGGCGACTTGAACATGCATGGCAACTCGAGAGAATGGGAGTGAGTGCTAGCATTGTAGAGAAACATATACAACTTTCCCTCTGAGGTCTCCTCCATGCCATCCTTAAACACTAGCTCAATTTCCTGTTTCTTGTGCCCAACAAAAAATCTAATAGTAGAAAATGATTGATTCTTCAATCCAAACAATTTTTTTTAAAACAAGCCTCGTTTGCTTGGTGGGTGGTGAACCATAGTGTATTCAAGTACACATGAAGGTCAATACCAAGCGATGTTATTTGCTCGTTCCCCTAGTGAGGGGCCTCTTTCACTTGGTGACGTCCGATACTACATTCAATACACACAAGGGTCAAAATTAAGTGATGTGGGAGCTTTTAAGCCTAGGAAGAAGCCTCCTTTGCTTGTTGGTGATGCATAATATATTCAAGTGCACATGAGGGTCAACACTAAGTGTTGTGAGAGCTTTAAGTCTAGGGAGAAGCCTCCTTTGCTTAGTGGTGATCCATACTGCATTCAAATGCACATGAGGGTCAAGACCAAGCGATGTGGGGACCCTTAAGCCTAAGGAGAAGCCTTCCTTGCTCTATGGTGGCCCATATGGCATTTAGTACACACAAGGATCAAAACCAAGTGATGCGGGAGCTCTTAGGCCTAGGGAGAAACCACATTTACTTGGTGATGATCCATACTACATTCAAGTTCGTATGAATGCTCTTTGCCCACTGCCCTAGTGAACGGTGTCCCTTTCTTGGTGGTGACCCATGCTACATTCAAGTGGACACTATGTCAAAACCAAGCAATGTGGAAACTCTTTAGCTTAAGGAGAAGCCTCCTTCACTAGGTTGTTACCCATACTATATTCGAGTGTACATGAGCATCAACACCAAGCAACGCTCTTTGGTCGTGGCCCTAGTGAGGGGCCTCCCTTTCTCGACGGTGACCTATATAGCATTCAATGCACACGAGGATAAAAATCAAGAGATGTGGAAGCTTTTAAGCCTAGGGAGGTGTCTCCTTTGCTTGATGGTGACCCATAATATGTTCAAGTGCACATGAGGGTCAAAAGCCTAGGAGAAGCCTCCCTTGCTCTATGGTGACTTGTGTGGCATTCAATACACAACTAGGGTCAATTAGGGTCAAAACCAAGTAACCCATGTGGCATTAGTGTATAGGGGTCCCACTAGCACTAAACCCTCTATATCATGTTCATTCAAGGCTTGTTAGAAAATACCCTTATGTGTGAATACCCTCTATATCACGTGCATTCAAGGTCTACAGGGGCTTCATAGCCAGTAGAGAGAATGATAAGATGACTCACCACTTCGTGGAGGTGCCTCTCACTTGGCGCTCATAGAATTAGTAAGACCGTAAAGTTAAAAGTAGCCCACACATACTACTTTGTTGGATGGTAGCTCACACAAAGAGATGTCATCCATCACTGGATGCATTGGTTCCTTGATCTACTACATCGAGAAAGCAAGGGTGATCGAGCAGACTTGAAGTAGGAGCGAGATGAGAGCAAATGCAATATATGCGAGATAGCACACATGATCAAAGGAGATCGAGAAAGCATGAGTGTAGGGCACACCCTAAACCATAAATTGTTTGCATATACATGCTCAATGGTCCCTCTTTAAATGATGGATCCATAATTATAGGGGCACCCCTTTTTAGGATTCTAATTTCTATCTCCCTTTTTCCTGGTGGCAGTGGTGGGCCACAACACTATCTCCTAGGAGGATCATTGACCCAAATCGATCAACAGAGAGTGGGAATCAATAGTTACATATAAATGACTATTCTTAGCTTGCAATACTTTATTATTACTTTTTGTTGAACCCTTAGAAATAAGCATGTTTCTCGATGGCAGCTTGCATCATGTCTTGATGGGGACCCATCCAAGACAAAGCAAAAAAAATTACTTTTTAATGCAAAAGCACTCAATACGCAATGCCCACACCCTTAATAGGTTATTCCCAAATAATTGATCCTCACACCGTAAACCAATTATTGTAATAGATCCTCTAAACTGGATTCTACATGCATTTTGTAGATTTCTTATTCTTGCCTTTGCCTAGTCCTTTTATCTCTCACCCAACCAACCATTTGTTGAGCCCTTGTATCAAGCCCTCATCTCACCTAGTCCTTTTCTCTATCTATCACTTGGTCCATTTGTTGAGCCCTCATATTGAGCCCGCCTCCATAAGGAGCATATCTCTAACCTATTCCTGCACCGAGAATCCATTGCCAAACAAAGAGAATATGTCACCATAGTGCCAATTCTGTCGACCTATTTGCTAGATAAGACCCCTTTTTGTTTCCAATAAACATCCTTGAGCACTGTGTATTTGAGTTTTTTCCCCCCATGGCGATAGTTCTCACACCATGGTTTTGCTTTGGTGGATGATCTTTCACAGTCACCATCGAGAAATTTCTGACAATCCATTTGCCACGGGCTACCTCTCTCGCTTAGTGGTAGCCCTCGTCCCTTACTATTGACTCTAATAGGGTCCCCACCAAGTGATGCATGGCTAACCATTGCCAACAGAAGCCTCACAACCAATTGCCAGAGAAGCCTCCCTCACTTGGTAGTGGTCCACATTTCGTGTCTTTGGGTTCACCACCAAGCTGTGTGTGGCCATCCTTGATATGAGGGGAAGCCTCTATGGCTTGGTCATAGCCCTCATCTCGTACAATTGTCTCCGAGGGTCACCTCAAAGTAGTGCATTTCTACCCACTGCCAAGGAAGGCCTCCATCACTTGGTGGTGACCCTCATTCCATGTTATTGTCTTCAAGGGTCACCACCAAGCGGTGCGTGGCTATCCAATGTGAGGGGAAGCCTATATTACTTTGGTGGTGGCCCTCATCCCATGTTATTGTCTTTGAGAGTCAACATCCCATGTTATTGTCTTTGAGAATCAACACAAAGCAGTGTGTAGTTCATAAGTGTAAGATAGTAGCATCTATCGCTTGGTAGTGACTCTCTTTGGTCTTTGGTTCAGTCCTAATGCTTCCATCTCGCTCAAGGTGCGTAGGATACCAAGCTTACCGAGCAGTGCTTGGAGAGCTACACAGCATAGAAAATCGTATGTAGCATGCAATAACATGCCAACACTTCCAAAGATTAGTTCACAAAATCTATGAGAAATGGGGCATTGACATGAGATGGAGTGCTTTAAGAAGTTGGGAAGACATGTGTTTTTGAGAGAGTTATTAATAATACCTTATGTAACATTGATATAGGTATAAAAGGTGTGAGACATGCAATTTTTGACATCTTTAATCATAATACAATTACTGTCTCGCATATTACTTGCTTGTACTCAGCTTTCATGGCTTCTCTCTTTTCTTGTCTATCTTTCTAGTCTTTCTCTCTCCTCATCACTCATTTTCTTTCCTCTTTTCCCTCTCTTTTGCTCTTGTTTCTCTCACCTCTCAATCCTCTCCTTGATAAATGGTATCAAAGCATTGGTTTTTGATCCATTTGATAAAATTCTTTCTTGGATTTCTTCCACAATCTTCTTACTTCCTAGTTACTCAAGGATAGGGTATCAATTTGGGAAAATGGACAAGTGTAGTGATGACCATGGAGACCAAGGATAGCTAGTCAGAGCTAACTGGAGTATTTGAAGACAAAGTTGGAGGTATCTTGGACAAAATGGCAGGCCGTCTATCCGTAACATGCCATTTTAGAGGTAAAATGGTTAAAGAAAAGGAGAATATAATTAGTCTTGGTTAGAAGTCAAGTTATTTTTCAAGGCAAGCCTTCTCTTTTCTCTCTCTTTCAAGATTTTGGCTAAAGATTTCATGCTGGCTACCAAGAAATCAAATATATTGCTCTTCAATTATCTCTTCTCACTCTTTGACCATGGGACAAGGGTTCTAGACCTCCTGACGAGTAACAACTAGAGCACCATAGTAATAGTCTTTGACTGAGGATTGGCCCTAGGACTAGGCTTGCAATTTACAATGCAAAATGCATTGCATGACTTTATCTCTATAGTGCTCTTCAACATGTGTCCCTTTGGCTCTACCTTTTCCAAGCTTCAAACAGTTTTAATAGCAACCTCTTGCAAGTGATCTTCATCCTCCATCTTCATTCTTTTGCTCAAGGATATTTGAAAACCCAAAAACACAATAGGGAAGTCATAGCTATAGACCTAGAAGCTTCAATTTCTTCAATACTTGGCTTTTCACGATCTTCAAGGCTTCTCTACTACCATTTTGGAGTAGGATTGGCTTCAAAATTGAAGACATTTTAAAGATTTCAGCACATTGAGCATTTTGAAGCTTATACACCACAAGATACATGCCACATACTAATGTTTAAAGCAACACAAATATTCATAAAAAAATTTACCCTTGTCGTGTCACTAAAAGCATCGGTATAGTCATCTCTACAGATCCATCACTATTTAATAGCAACTCTTTGCAATGCATATACCAACATGCACTTTGGAAGCTTGGAGTAGGTTTTCGCTTGGAGAAGGAGCACTCATGGAAGCTTGGGGCACGCAGGTTTCTGCTTGGGGAGGAGCACACTGACTAAGGTGCAGCTCTCTCTCTCTCTCTCTCTCTCTCTCTCTCTCTCTCTCTCTCTCTCTCTCTCTCTCTCTCTCTCTCTCTCTCTCTCTCTCTCTCTCTCAACATTAATATTAATTGCTCATCGTGCACTCAGGCATGTTGGAGGGTATGAAAGTTCTGTTAGTTTCTTGAGAGTCATTCATCATTTGGATGGGCTTGAGAAGCAAGTGAAGGCACTATCTCAACATCAAAGGGCTTTGATTTCTTTGGGTGAGAGCATTGGTAGTTGTCTACAGAGGATTGAGAGAATTTTGGAGAAGAAATATGAAGGGAACCTTTGTGAAGGGGTGAGGATATAGGATGAGTTAGAAGAAATCAAGGGTTACATAGGGGAGATATATGACCATGTCTGAAAATATTGGCCATGCATTGGATCCTTGGATGATCATGATGAGAAGATGAAAGATCTTATCGAAAGTGCTGGTCGTATAGAGGATGGTGTATGTGAGTTAATTGCTCACAAAAAGGAGAACATTTCCCTTGATGTGCAACTTACTTCTTTGAAAGTTTGTCTTAATAGGTTTTCGGCAATGTTAACCTAGACGAATCGCCGTGTGGGGTCATCCCCTTACACTCGAGAACATTGCCCTTGATGTGCAACTTGCTTCTTTTAAAGTTTATCTAGATAGGTTTTTGGCAATGTTAACTTGGATGAGTCGCCGCATAAGCACATCCTTGAAAATCTCCATTTTGAAAAACATTGTCTATATCTTCCAAATTGAAAATCGCCACATACTTGATATATATAACCTCTGCAAGACTTTTTAAATGAGTTTGTTGTATTTGATTCGGTTGATGAAAATCTCCATTTTGAAAAACATTGTCTATCTCTTCCAAATTATTAAAAATTTTTGAACTCATTTTAATAGTTTATTTTTTCATATTTTCACATTGATATTCATTCATCTTTGAGCGTCGAACACCTTTAGATCTTTAACACATTCGAGCCTTTGGTAATACCTATGTATGGATGTAGATGAACGAACGTCTATTAGTAGGGCCTAGAGAGAGAGAGAGAGAGAGAGAGAGAGAGAGAGAGAGAGAGAGAGAGAGAGAGAGAGAGAGAGAGAGAGAGAGAGAGAGAGAGAGAGAGAGAGAGAGGGCGTGGGGGAAAATACTTAGCCAACCTTTGTTGAGCAATGTGTGCATGTGCTAAGGCATGGCCATATATGCATTTGATTATGCGTGTTGGGCCTTATACGTGTGCATTCTTTCACTTTCGAGTCTAGGATATCCTCAAGACTAACATATCTTCAAGTTTGAGTGATGCTTGCTGGGCCTTTAGTAAGTGTCATGTGCACATGTGGATGAATGGACATCCATTCACTACAAGGATTTAATCCTATAGCATTGTGTGTGTATGTGCTCATGCATGGTTCTTTATGCATGTGTTCATGCGTGACCTTTTTTTTTTTTTCTTTGAGTCCAAGACACTTTTGATTTAGGGTTTTCAGTTACAAATGTATTTTGTCTTCAAAGGCTTTGAGATTTCTCTATTGGGACTGTTATTCTCTATTGAAAGTTTCATGTAGTTATCATGGAACAAAGCAAAGCAATGGACGATGTTCCAGACATAGTGCATTCGACTCCATTGAATGCAATTGAGTCGGTTGAATTAAAGAAAACAGCCACAACATTGTCTCTTCAACACTTGCCTGCTTGGAGCCGTTCGCATGGGTATGGAAGATAGTTATTCTAATTGTATTTGCATCAAGGTATTGTATACTTTTTGGGAAGATAGTCATTTGTGTATTTTGTTGCAGCTAAAATGTGGAGTTTAATAGAGTGAATAAAGTTAATGTGTAAAAGATGAAAGAAGTGGCAAGGCAACAGGAAGGACATGTCATTATATCCACAAGGACATCAACGATTTGAAGAAACACAAAGGCTTCTTCAAGCTTTTTGAAGTTTAAACATCTCGAGACCAAGATGAATGAGTTGATGGAATTGCAGATAAGTTTATCCACACGTGTTGATCATGCACTTGCCATTTATTCTACAGAGTTACATGAACAAGCTAAAGGTTTGTACGGTGTTGTGTGGAGACAAAGCACACCCAAAGTGTTCTTTAACAAGTCTCGAGTGGTTTGGGTGGTGAAGTGAGGGAACTTTCGACAATTGTCTCTGAGACAAGCAAGTTGATGGATTTGTTGCTAAATGATATGTGGGTATCGTTTTGGGGGCTTAGAGATGACCATTAGCCTATGATTTTCTAGAGGGGTTGTCGACTATTGTTCTTGCAGTTTCAAATGAATGTTAATAGGTTTAATGCCTTGCTACAACAATTGAGTCGTCAAAAGAACAATCACAATTGAGGAGGACTTGCTCGGATGAGGCTTGTGATCTATTATTGTCTCGCTTATATCTTATTTTAAAGTGCTTGGGCCATTGATTTTTTTTGTGATGATGTGTGCTTCCTTTTTGTAAAGCTTATATTGGTTTTAACGTAACGATGTGATACCTCTTTCTTGAGGTTTGATCTATATAAAGAATTATCATGTCTTGCAATGTGGATACAACTTTATTGATTTTTGCAGTGTAATGCATGCGAGAGTAATATTCTCTAATTGTATGGTCTAATTGTAATGTTTGAATATTCATCTCTCTCTCTTTCTCTCTCTCTCCAACATTTGGATGAAGGTTATGATCTATTGTTGTTTGCTTATGTTATTTTGAAGTGCTTGGGCCACTGTTTTTTTTGTAACGAGACTAAATTGAGTAAAATGTAATGGAATGTGGTGTCAAACGATGTGGATATAACTTTATTCATTTTTGTGGTGTAATGCATGTGAGTAATATTCTCTAATTGTGTGGTCTAATTGTAATGTTTGAATATTCATCTCTCTCTCTCTCTCTCTCTCTCTCTCTCTCTCTCTCTCTCTCTCTCTCTCTCTCTCTCTCCAATGCTTGGTTCAATTTATTGGGGAGCTTCAGTCTATGATGCATTTCTCTCTCTTTTAGTTTGTAAACATTGATTGCATTTATAATTCTATGTATGTGTCCACTGTCTATTTGTTGAGGTTTGATCTATAGATAGACTTATTATGTCTTGCAATCTAGAGAGAAAACTTCGTTGATTTTTGCAATGTAGCATATATCAAAGAGTAATATTATCTGTAAAATACTTGGATATGGACATCTCTCTCTCTCTCTCTCTCTCTCTCTCTCTCTCTCTCTCTCTCTCTCTCTCTCTCTCTCTCTCTCTCTCTCTCTCTCTCTCTCTCTCTCTCTCTCTCTCTCTCTCTCTCTCTCTCTCTCTCTCTCTCTCTCTCTCTCCGATATTAGTTTCAATGTCTAAGAACTTGCTATGGATTGGAATAATGCGCATTCTTTCTCGTTTGAAGAATTTGCAAATATTAAATACATTTTTATTTTGAAGTATATTGCCTCTTTCTTAAGGTTTGATCTATAGACAGACTTATTATGTCTTGCAATCTATAGAGAAGAGTTCGTTGATTTAAGAATCCTAATGTTTAAGATATATTGCACATTCATGTTGAAGAGTGATGTTTGGGTTTGAGTTATAGGCTTTGGGGGATCGCTTGCCGGTTAGATATAGTTTTTTTTCATCTATCTTTGGATTAGATATCTAATTGTATAGAACATATAAAAATATATGATGATTCTAATTTTGACTACTATTATTCCTTGCGTGTAGGAGGATTGTGCTGATTTAAATTGCTGTAGTATTTTGGATTATGTAATTCTAGATTGATTCTACTTTTAAGTCTTTTTGAAAATACTAATCCCAATCAACTCTCTCCTTGAAAGAATGCATGGTCTCTCTTGATGTGTAGGCTTTGTAAGAATCCAAACAATATGGGATTTTTGCATCAAACAACTAGCATGGATTATGTGTTACGTATTCATAGGCATAGACTCAACTCTACACGACATAGACGACGACAGGTTGCTAGGCTTAGGGCTCAAATGGCAAAACATGACCTGAGGGGGCACAAAGAGATGTGTTCAACCATAGTTGAGTGTCATAACATTTTGCAAGGAGAGGCTCTAAATCATAGTAGCTTGATTCATGAGGGACCACAGTTTGATTGAGCAACAATTTGCTAATGATTATAATTGTGATGCTGAAAATCACCAAAATCTAGGAAATCCTGTGATTAATGGGTCACATGTCAATAATGCTCCAACCTTTAGTCCTCGAAATGGAGGTTTTGCTCCATTTTAGACCCGATTGTGCATTCCATGGGGAGTCTTTTTGAGATGTGTGAGTGATGTTCGGCTAGATTGTGGAGATGTGAGACTCAAGTGCAAGGGTCAATTTTATTTGGTAAACATTGTTGTTGAAATGGAAAAGTAATGTTACCACCATTGCAATATCCACCACAGTTTATTACATGATTTGTTGCATGGTATGCATCCTCAAAGTAGAGTATTTAAAATTAATATACGAGCATATAATAGTGCTCTTGCATTTGTGTCACTTGGTGCCAATGTTGATGAGTTTTTGTCTATCGTGGGAAATTCTTATACCTTTAGAGTGCATGGCTCCATTTATCATCATATAGGCCCTTTTATTCCTAATGTGCAATGATAGGAAAGGCCAAGCTTTGCACAACTTTATGTTTATGATACTGAGCATGTTATCTAATCAGTTGGATGTTATGCCTAATTTATTGCCAAATTCGCTTGCAAGTAACTTAACAATTTATATACATTGCCTCTTTATAAAGTTACCCATCCATTCCACATCCATCTCCATTTATGATACATCAACACAATGCATATACACAAGCTTTTAGATCTGTGGGTATGCAATTGCAAAACAATCCCTTGCATGCTTTGAGAATGACTATTTTTGGGGTTCAACATGCTAATAGACAATACTCAGCTCCAATGGCAATTGAGGTTATGGCTATCATGCCAGGACAAGGCGATGAGAATACTCTTGATCATTGAGACATACATGTTTATAGTCGAGATGGACGATGTATTGCTATTTCAAACTAGCATAGGGCATATATGCCAATGCTATACGTTCTTCTTTTCACTATGGGTGATGATGGTTGGCATGGAAAGGTACCTTATAGTGGTGTTGATATTCCAATTAATATACATGGATTGTCTAATAAGGTACTCAGATGCAACTTTATGCATTTCAACTACAAGTGTGTGAGGACACTAAGGTGTGCATGTTGCGGGGTGGTCGATTGTTGCAACAATTTATTGTTGATGCTTACTGTAGTATAGAGCAATGTAGGTTGGTTTGGTGTCATCAGAATCAATCGGTTTTACGCTCGGAAGTTTATAAGGACTTAGCATACATGATGGGAGTGATGGATGATGGGCCAATGGGAATTATTGGTGTCTCTGTTGGTAAAAGGGTGGTTTTGCCATCTTCTTTTACTAGTGGGCCAAGGCACATGTATCAATTTTATCAGGGTGCCATGGCTATAGTGCGGAGTAAGGGAAAACCTAATCTCTTTATAACGATGACATGTAATCCAAAGTGGTTAGAGATAACTAATACTTTGTTGCCTGGACTGACTGCTTATGATCATCCTGATTTGACTACTCGAGTCTTCCATAAAAAACATGATGATATGATGTATACACTGTTGAAAAGGAATTTGTTTGGGAATGTTGCAGGCTATGTTAGTGTGATTGAGTTTCAAAAGTAGGGGCTACCGCATTCTCATACTTTGCTAATTTTGGAGCACCCTTTAAAACCCTTTGAGGCATGCCATTATGATAGATTTGTTTGTGCTGAGTTTCCTAATAAAGCAAAGTTTTCAGCTTTGTTTGAAACTATCTCAAAATGCAATATCCATGGTCCTTGCGGTACAATGAATCCCAAGAGCCCTTGCATGCGCAATGGTCGATGCACTAAAAAATTCCCTCAGAGGTTTGTGAATGTAACAACTGTTGATAGCTCTGGCTATCCTGTTTATAGAAGACGAGATGATGGAAAGATGATCACAATAAAGAAAAATATTATTGATAATCAATGGATTATTCCATACAATCCTTACTTGAGTAAAAAATACAATGCACATATAAATGTCGAGGTATGCTCAATAGTGGCAGCTGTTAAGTATTTGTATAAGTATATATACAAGGGATATGATCGTGCAACCATTAAATTTTCTATTGGAAACTCAAGGTTAAATGGTACGACCTTTCCTGAAGTGGATGAGATCAAGGGTTATTTAGATGCACGGTATGTTTTTGCTTCAGAAGCGTGTTGGCGAATATATGACTTTGCATTGCACAATGAGAAGCTTGATATACATCGGTTGCAAGTACACTTGCATGATGAGAATTATGTGGTATTTCAAGATATAGACAATATATCAGATGTTATGTAGAATGAAGATATCAAGAAAACTACTCTTACAAAATGGTTTGTGTGCAATCCTATTCATCCAGAGGCTCGAGCTATTCGCTATCAAGACCTCCCGGTGTATTGGGTGTGGAATGCACAACAAAAGATATGGACAAAGAGAAAGCGTGGAGATACATGTGGTCTAATATACTTTGTGCCGCCCACATCTTGTGAGCGTTATTACTTGCGAATGCTCTTGACAGTGTCTCGAGGATGTATGTCTTTTGATTATTTGCATACTGTTGGCAATGTGGTGTACAATACCTTTAAGGAAGCCTACATTGCAAAGGGCATGTTAGAGGGTGATGATGAGTGTGCTATGTGCTTGGAAGAAGCTGCATCTGTACAAATTGGTGCCCAGTTGCATGCTTTGTTTGTTGCAATTTTGGTCTTCTGTGAGCCTGCGCAACCTGGTCAGCTTTGGGATAGGTCCATGTCACCAATGGTAGAGGATATTTTGTATAAGTTACAGTTAGAGCATGTGCATATATCTTCCACAGTTCTACAACAAGAGGCATCAAATAGGGCTTTATTGCATCTTTAGGATCTTTTGCTACAACATGGGCGAAGATTGTCTGACTTTGATGGATTCCCAGAACCTCGTGGAACAGATTCTCAATTATGTGCTAACCCTCTTTTAGAAGATGAATATGCATATGATATACTAGAGCAATGTAGAGTTTGTGTTTCTATGGAGGCAATGTTGAATGACGAACATAGAGTTGGATATGATGCAATTATAGGTGCTATTGGTGGAAACTCTAGGGATGTTTTTTTAAAAAATGGTCCTGGTGGGTCTAGAAAGACATTTCTTTACAAGTGTTTGCTTGCTAGGTTGTGCAGTAATCGTCATATAGCAATAGCAATAACATCATCTGGCATTGGTGCTTTGCTTCTATAGGGCGGTCGTACTGCTCACTTGAGGTTTAAAATTCCATTGGATCTATGTAATCGATCCACCTGTAAAATCCAGCTGTTGATAGAACTTTAAGAGATGTTATAAGCTGTGATAAACCATTTGGTGGAAAGGTCACTTTTCTTGGAGGTGATTTTAGGCAGATCCTGTCAATCGTGATGAAGGGCTCCCGTGAAGATATTGTTAATGTGGCACTATGTTACTCTCATTTATGGAAATGTGTTAAGGTACTAAGGTTGTCAGGGAATATGAGGATGTCAACCGTTGGTGGTATAATGGATAATGGATTTATTCGTTGGATTCAAGGGATAGGGGATGGAGTGGGTATTATGGAGAATTGTGATAAGTTACATATTCCATCTAGCATGGTATTGAAAGGGCACTCTATTGAAACCTTGGTTAATAGTGTGTACGGTGAAGTGTCCATGGTGAGAGACTTTGGAGCATATTTCAGCGAGCATGCTATACTTGCAACGCGGAATACAGAGTTGGATTCTTTGAATCATTGTGCATTGCAATCGATGCTAGGAGAAGTTATACAGTACTATAATACAGATTCAATTGCAGAGATTGGTGATAGCTCATTTTTATACTCCGTAGAGTATTTAAATACACTAGATCTTGGAGGTAGATTTCCTCCCCATCTATTGCTACTAAAGATGAATGTACCTATTATTCTGCTTAGGAACTTAAATCCAACAAAAGGTTTGTGTAATGGTACACGGTTGATATGTAAGGCATTCAATAAAAAGGTGATAGATTTTGAGATAATAACAGGACAAATGCAGGGGAACGAGTTTTCATTCCTATGATCACTTTTATTCCTAGCACCTTGCAATTTTCGTTTACTATGAGACGGAGGCAATTTTCTGTTCGACTAGCATTTGCTATGACGATCAATAAGTCGCAAGGCCAAATGTTGTCTGTTGTTGGTCTTCACTTAAAGACACCAGTATTTACACATGGACATTTGTATGTTGCATTTTCAAGGGTGAAATCCTCATGCGGTGTGAGGGTCTTACTGGATGAGGATGGAAGCATTGTGAACATTGTGTATAAGGATGTACTTTAGAAGATGCAATAAGGTGCATTGCTTTATTGCGGAGATGCATATAGAGATGTATTTTTTGGAGGGTGGAATGATATGCTTGTATTTTTGCAGAGATGTATCTGTTGAATTTTGATGGCTTTGTATTCCCTGCTTGGTATATATGTGAAATGGCCTTTGTGCTATATTCGATTGGCATATACTCGGTGGTATATATTTCCTGCAGTGTATATAAGTGTTTGCTTGACTTTTGCACATGCCTACTCCAAGCTGGAGCTATTATCCAACTTTTGAGCCTACTCCAAGCTGGAGCTATTATCCAACTTTTGAGTATCAGAAGGAACTACAGTGTATCTTGTGCTTAATGATATTATAAGAAGAACACTTGCAAGGGTCATTGAGCGTTTATATGATGATGTCAATATAGAGAATTTACTTCCAGTCCTTTATTGAGGTGGTGCATTGTGGGTATACTCAGTGTTTTCGAGTGCATATGGGTGAAGCTAAGCATGAAAAGAGGTTTCGATGATCTCATACTAATAAAATACCGAGGGGGTGGCCGGCATATGAATTAAAGGACCTCGGTTGTTTTGTGACGCTACATCAAGCTGTAACAATTGTTCAAAAACACGGATCTAGAGCATGGTAGTTATGGAGGTTGGAACTCAAAGTACAAACTCATGAAGACATAGACTAGACAAGACCAATTGTCACACAAGTGAATTAGGTTCCAAGATTGAGACTTGGACTCATAAAGACATTCTTGTGTGTAAGGACAATGACATTGACACTTGATTGAAAGGACAATAACATTACTTGAAAAGTGAACCAAGTACATGTCTTTGTAACTTTCCAACTTCTCCACTCTCCTCATTGTGCTTATGGGATACAACACCTCATCTTGCACCATACATCATTTGTCTATTTCTTAACAACAATGCCTACCGAGTGGTTTGCAAATGTTAAGCCAGGTATTGTTATTCTAATGTTAAGTAATCTTTGTTGATTGTTAGATGTGTTCACGTTTACATTTTGGGAATTTAAAATTTTAGGTGCGAGAAAGAGAGGAAAGACTATCATGTCCCCTATACCATCACCGGGACGAAGAGTGGCAATGGGACTTGGTTCACCTGAGCATGCTATATTGGAGAATGGAATTTTTCCCAGTGATTCCTCAAAGAAAAGAAAGCTTCGTTTTGGTTAGGCCCCATGGGAAGTTTCAACATTTTTGTAGCGTTTGGATGTAGATGCATAGGTGTAATCAAGAAGTGACACTTTATGGTTTGTTGATACTTGGATTTATGGTACAAAGTTATTGGCTTTGGAGAAAGCTTTGGTTTTGGGCTTTGCTTCACCTGTGTGGATTGTTAATACATTGTTGAGAGTCTGTATTTGATGCTTGGATATGCTTAGAGTTTGTGGTTCATTTCAGCATAGCAATGTTATTTCTGATTGTAACATCCAAAGATCATATAGAGCTACTTCTAATTGTTGTGCAAAGCAAGTATGGATGCAACTACAATATTGGTACATGGTCACTGCATGTATATATAAGTCTATGTACTCCTAGATTCATTTTTGGCCTTTTGTACATGCGTGTAAGAGAGAGAGAGTGGGAGAGAGGGAGGGAGAGCGTGAGTGTGAATAGAGAGGAGAGAGGTGTAAAAGGGGTGAGAGATAGAGTAAAGGGATAAAAGAGGGGAGGGAGGAAGAGATAGAGGTTGTGGAGGGAAAATAAAGATAACAAGGGAGGAGGGAGGGAATGAGGATGATAAATGTGAGAAGAGTCGCAAATGGAGAGGGGGGGTGAATACAGGTATGGAGAGGGAGGAAGAGGTAAAAAATAGTGAGAGAAATTCGCGATAGAGAGAATATAGTAACCAAGCATATGGTTTCTTACACTCAAGGATACAAAATATGCATTTTGTATGTCTTTTGTTTATGGTTTGGTGCAATGTTATTTCTGATTGCAACATTCGAGGGTCGTATAGAGCTACTTCTAGATATCGTGCAAAGTACGTATGGGTAAAGTTTATAAGTTTGGTGCATAAAAGGCATTGCACTTGGATGCAAAGTCATATCTATCCTTTTATGCATGTGTACATGAGAGAGAGAGAGAGAGAGAGAGAGAGAGAGAGAGAGAGAGAGAGAGAGAGAGAGAGAGAGAGAGAGAGAGAGAGAGAGAGAGTGTGTGTGTGTGTGTGTGTGAAAAGATAGGGAGAGATGTAAAAATTGTGTGGGAGAGGGGTCGCAAACAAAGGAGAGGCATAGAACAGGGGGAGGGAGGAATACATTGTGGATATACTTACTGTTTTCAAGTGCATATGGGTGAAGCTGAATAGGAGAAGAGGTTTTGACGATCTCACAGTGATAGAGTACCAAGAGGGTGGGCAATGTATGAATCTAAAGACCTTGATTGTTTTTTGACACTGCATTAAGCTATGACAAAGACTATCGAGTGGTTTGCGGATGTTAGGCCAGGTATTGTTGTTTTAATGTCAAGTAGCCTTTGTTGGTTGTTAGATGTGCTTACATTTGCATTGTGGGCTTCTAAAATTTTAGGTGCAAGAAAGAGAGGAAAGACTATCATGTCCCCTATACCATCAACAAGACGAAGAGTGGCAATGGGACTCGCTTCGCCTAGCCATGCTATATCGGAGAGTGAAAAATTTCTCAGTTATTTCTCAAAGAAAAGAAAACTTCGTTTCGGTTAGACTCTATGGAAAGTTTCAAAATTTTTGTAACATTTGAATGTAGATGCATAGGCACAATCAAGGAGTGACACTTTGTGGTTTGTTGATACTTGAATTTGTGGTGCAAGGTTATTGGCGCAGTCTCTAAAACAAACTTTGGTTTTAGGCATTGCTTCACCTATGTGGGTTATTAATACTGAGAGTTTGCATGTAATGCTTAGACAAACTTAAACTTTGTGGTGTGGTTCATACATCTTTCATTTGTGGTTCGTTTCACCATAGCAATGTTATTTCTCATTGTAGCATCGAAGGATCATCTAGAGCTACTTCTAATTGTTGTGCAGAGCAAGTATGGATACAAGTTTACAAGTTTGGTACATGGTTATTGCATGGATATATGAGTCTATGTACTCCTTCATGCAAATGCATATCTGGTCTTTTATACTTGTGTGTAGGAGAGAGAGGGCAAGAGAGGGAGGGAGAGAGTGATTGAGTGTGGAGATAGAGGGGGGAGGTGTACAAGGGGTGAGAGATAGAGGGGTTGTGAGTAGAGGAGAGTAAAGCATGTGATGTTTTTGTGATAGTATTACCTACTGTGCGACACTTCCCTTGCACCCGTGGGATAACGTTCCTTGCGTGCGATAGCATGACTGCTTCACTTCCCTTGCTATACGAAGCACGCAAGGAACGCTAGTTGGCTACAGCCTCATCTGTTTGGTAAATCCAGTGCTTGTTATTACCTCACTTCTTTAGCTTCTTCTCATAAAGAAATTTACAGGACAAGGTCCTGTCACCAAACGGGGCTCAATTTCAATCTATAAAGCTCCTGGAGTCGTTCTGAAGAGGGTTGACAGAGTGTGCTCCGACCATGTCTGCAGCAGCAAGGTCTCTACTTCGAGGACTTCAGATTGGACAGTCCCTTACCAAGAGCTTCCTTCTTCCTCACCTTCTCTCCAAAACCCCCGAGGTGGAATTCCCGCTCCGGAATGGCGCAGGATCGAACCCTCCCCCGAGCTATGGTGATGTCTGCGCAAGCCTGTCACAGTTCCCCCTGCATCAAGATGCTTCACTCTTTTCGTTCGGCCAGACGTTGCTCTCTACCGAGAGTTGTCAGGCGCCCTTGAATTGCAGCTTCTTTCCTCCGTCGACCCAAGCAGACGAAGGTCCGTGGGTCCATTATACATGTTGTTCAACGTTGTTTAAGCAAACTTGCAGTATTATGTCTTGGAGGAGGAGGAGGAGGAGGAGGAGGAGGAGGAGGAGACCCTATCAACCTTGTGTAAGCTGTACTATGTGTTGGAGAGGCCGGCCCTCAGCCTCCGATTCTGGCCTCTATCAGGAAGCCATTTGGGGTTTGGCATCGGCATGATGTGGTGCTTCCTCCACAGGACCCTACGGTGTGCTAGGAGGCAATCCAACATTGGTCATAGTTATAGCTGCAAGTCGAATGTCTATTACTCTGCTTTTGAGGTTAATGCTGATGATGATTACAGTGCATCAGCAGGCAGTCAAACAGTGGTCACAGTCATGGCTGCAAGTCGAATTTCTATTAGTCTGCTTTTGAGGTTAATGCTGATGATGATGGAACTTTAGGTTCATGAGCTGTTGTCTTGAATTTTTTTTGTTTCCTTTCTAAGAAGAGAAGATTCTTTAGTAATGAAAACCTCAGAAAATGAATTCCGGCAATAGTAATAAAACAAGGACCCTCTACTGGACTTCAAAATAACATCCAAACTGAAGGAAGTCCAATACAAGGACTGAGTAAAAAGCCAGTTTGGCTGTCAAAAATGCGACAGCATGTCTGACTTTAGGTGGAAGAAGGTGCTTGAATACCAAGTCCATAGAAAAGTGTGACTCCTCCTCCTCATTGGTGTCTCAAATTGGCTTGTTGTGGGCCTTTGTCGTCAGTCGAAGTTGCATCTGCAAGCTGAATGTCTATTAGTCTGCCTTTGCTGTTAATGCTGATAATAGTCGAAGTTGACATTGATGATTATGATGAACCTGCCCAAGGACATTGGAACTTTGCTATCATGGAGGATGGCCGACAAATGTCAGCTTTCTATCTTAAGCATGCACCCATCATATTCTATCCAACTTCTCTGGGGAATCTGTAGGCTGCGCATATGAATGGCATGATAGAGAGAGCACAAAGCACCTTTGCAGTAACACTGGTCATTGGAAATCATTTCTGTGCCTGGTTGCAGGCAAAACAGTGAAATGTGTAGCAAAGTTGGTAAGTGGTTGGGGGACCCTTTTGTTAGGTCAGAAAATGGCACAGATTTGATGGAAACCCATGGTTTGACATGATACTGTAGGGGAACACCGTGATCCAGAATTCCACCTCGTTGGCACTGCAAGTCTGTTCAGCAAAGGCCTGTCAATTATAGCAGGAAAAGTTTGCTTGTGTATTAGCAGCGACAAATAGGAAGAGAGGTGTATGCTATTTCCTTTGCAAGATTTGTGGTGGGTATTGGGTTTTGTTTGGGAGGTCCATTACCAGAACAGGACTATATGTAGTTTTATGTGAATGGTGGTTCAGAAGATTTTAGGGCAGAGGTTTTAGATATTTGCAGTGTAGCTGGAAGCTTCATGGCCTGTCCAAAACTTTTTCTATATTAGACAGATAATGCCAATTGGCATTCATTTGAAGGTCACGGCATGTATTTGACTGATGGTAGTGAGAATCACATCCAGTATTCATTCTTGTTGTGCTCTTTCGGATTGGCAATCTTGTTTGGTATTTCTGATGGATATTTGTATTGTGCTCTTTCAGATGAATATTCTGGTTTTGAGAGTTGCTGAAGCATTTTATTCAGTTTAGCTACTACCTACATGTGTTCTTGGCTGATTATGTGCTTGGGCTTCTGTCATTGGCAGTTCTCTTACCAGGACAATATGAAGAAATGAGCAGGTATATATGCGCTTTTTGGGTGCACATACACTAGACAACTTTAACATCTGTAAGTTGAATTGGAATTCAATTGTTGATGTGTCTTCTAACAGTCCCATGCTCATGAATACTAAACGTACCTATCAGCCCAGCAATATTGTTCGAAAACGCAGACATGGATTTTTGGCAAGGTACATGTTTCAGTTTACCTAGCATATTTTCATAACGATGCATTAATTGTGGCCACACATGCAGCTATGCTGGTTTTTCATCATGATCACAAATGCGTACACAAGGTTTACTAGTTATTACTCCACTTTGAAGTGCACCCTAGGATGAAGCAAAGCTGAAATTTATTGTGAATTGATAAATTGATGTATATAATCACATACTATCTTCCGATTGCTGGCCCCATGTGTTATGCTTCTATAGCCTCTAAGATGTTCTTCGAATGTTCAGCCATAATTAGAGCACGTGTACTCATGAATTTTTGTTATGCTCTCGAGATCGAGTATGAGCATGTTCTGCATACCTAAATGGTTTATTCTCCTTTGACTCTTCCAGCTAAGGAGTGTTTTGTCTACCTTCATCATCAGATTCCATCTTTTCATATTGATTCTTGGCACCACACAAAGAAGAACATCAGATCCTCATTTGTCATCGACATCCATGTTCGAGAGGGAGTGTCTATATTTTCCTTGGTATTTACAAGTTTCGATATTGTCATTGACATCAGCCTCTCTTCCTTGTTGTCCCTACCCTTTGCATTAACTTGCTACATGTGCATTTCATCATATAGCATTCATCTATGCATCTCATTGTGCAGAGCACCCTTGAGCGCATTGTGAGTTGTCTCCATCGGGAATTCTTTCACCACCATTCCTTCACACCTCTTCCCTTGTACTTCGTCATTGACGGCACACCTGATCACAAAACTGACTGCTGAAACAGGGAAAATCTGATCAAACATAGTCAATAGAGGATCAGAAAGAAAGATTACAGCCAAAAATCATTGCTAGAAGCCTGGCATTTGCTTGAAAAGCCATAAAATGTACCAAAGACAGATGCTCTCAGTGAAGACGGAGACTGTAATGGTGTTAAATACAGGTAGACAGTAATAAAATAATGCAGAAAATAAAAACGCAGGCAGCTGACGTCAAAACCCAGGCAGCAGGGGCTGGAAAATAGGCTGTTTTATCTAGAACCAGGTTGCCTAGGCTGCAGCAGTTAGGAAGAGGCTGAACAGCAATAGAAAAGTGTGAAGGCAGACTAGCAACAACAAATTCCTGCACCAAGGTCCGGAACACAGATGCTTGATACCGCGTGAAATGTGGGTGCAATGATGTAAGTGTGCGAAATTGCTGTAATAGACTAGACAATGTAAGAGAAGAAAGACTACAAAGAAAAAGAAGAACATTGCAAAGAAAGAATCTACATGAATGTTCGGGATATGGAATACATATACCAAGTCATGAGATAATTGAATACAAGAGCGAATCAAAGGTTGAGTGGGCATTGGAACCGGCTCCCTCTCTCCCATAGGACTTGTTATGAAGGCATGCAGAGTGATGAATAAGGAGGAAGGAGAGAGCCTAGGCCAATAAACAGGACAACAAACATGAAAAGCTGGCCAAAAAACTGGGCAAAATAAGTTGGTGCCATTGATCCACATTGGAAAAGAAATGCGCAACCCACTAAAACAACACAAAATCACACACCTGAATTGTCTAATGGACTAAAGCTTACCCAATGTTGCATGGGTTGTTGAAGTGAGGCTAAATTTTGATGAATTTTATCAAGATTTTTGGAAGTCCCAATGTTTTATGGAAGCTTGTTGTGAAATTGCATTCAGACTACAAAAGCCCTAGATTTTATGATGCTGGTTTACTTGAGAGATTGACACAATTGTAGATAAGGGGCAACAACACAAAGTTGAAGCAGCTGGATGGCTAGGCAAAGTGGACAACTAGCCTTTATAATGAAGCTTTTGGTGGATGAGGTGAGGATTCAGAGCAATCACAAGGCAAAGTGGACAAATAGCCTTTATAGTGTAGCTTTTGATAGATGAGTCAAGGACCTGAAGCTTTTACAAGATAGAGCAAGCATTGTTGTTGGTAGCGACAATTGATTAGGGGCAATGCTCAAAATAGCAGTAGAGGTGGAGCAACAAATGGTGAGGTTGGTGGAGGTGTTTAGAGGTAGTGGAGCAGAGCATAGGAGTCGGGAGATACAACGTGCAATTGGCGAGAGCTATAAGTGGATTGAGCATTGCCTGGGTAGCAAAAGAATTGGGCGAAGTTGGTAAACCAAGTGTAGGAAATAGCATAGTTGGTGGTGATGCGGGTGGAGTTGCATATGACATGGGTGGGGGTGCACATGATGTGAGTGTGGTTGTTGGCGATAGTGTTGGTATTAGTGGTAGGCTCAATATATGGAGGCAAGCTTGGCTTAGTTGGTGGAGATGGTAGTTGAAGTTGCTGAGTGGTGGCAGCTAGATGGCTATGGTAGCTAAACTGGCAAACTAAGATGATGAACGAGAGAAAGTCGAGGAAGTCGAGCTCGGAGCTCAACGATGATGGTGGCAACTCAAGAGCTTGATGGTAGTGGTGGATGTGGCTTTGATATCATTATTGGATTGAATTTAGCTTTGTACGTATATATACACTCATAGTGAGTAGTAAAGGGGGGAGAGAGAGAGAGAGAGAGAGAGAGAGAGAGAGAGAGAGAGAGAGAGAGAGAGATTGATTGCTAGAATGTCACATCCTCTAATGGGAGTTTGTTAGAATGAAAGTATAGCCCCAAGGTCCTATATTACCACAACCTAAGGGGTGTTCACATTGGAGAAAAATCTGACTTGAGCAAGAATGTCAAAGCGTCTATGTGCTTAGGGAGAGCTCACACTTGAATGATCGAAGAATAGGATAAGTGTAATAGAATATAGGCATTTACTCATCACCGAGTTTGCTACCATTGGCTCATGAAAGTTAAATGATGTTCAGGTCACTTTTTGTCTAAACAAGATGCCTTCAAAATACTTTTACTTTATATCGAAGTGATCTCTTTACCATAATTACCAACCTTTGATGAGTTCTAATGTCAGCACTTGCATTACACTTGGCTACATGACCAAGTTTGTCAAAAGTGGTGTAGCAAAGACGAGTGTTGAAATAAGTTGTTGAACACAAGAGAAAAGAGAAGGAAAACATAAGAATATTGCAAAAGAAGAGAACTCAAAGATAGGCTCGAAAAATGGAATCCATATACTAAACATGAGGATGATGTATACAAAAGTGAGTCATTTGTTGCCATGGTATTGGCATTGGCTCCTCTCTCCAACAAGAAGACCACTTGAAGAATGATGATGATTGAATGGGAGGAGTAGCTTCATAATAAATAAACATAAAATAGGCCTAAAATGACAGTTGGTCAATGATTGGCATAAAATGCCACACGAAAATCTCTAAAATAATTCCTAAATAAAAGCATTGTGTTGCCCTTTCCTTGGTCTGAAGAAGTGGACACCTCTTATGCCTTGGACTTCTGAAACTAGTCTTCTTGGAAAGGGCGGTAATTGTTAGAGGACATGAAACTTTGAGAGGCTTTAATCTTGCTAATAACATTTGATTAAGTTATTTTAACGCGTTCTGGGAGGTCTAAGCCCAGTAAATGCTGGCGGAACGTTCCACCCTGCTCCTTGTCCAGTTCCCGCCCGTTCTAGGTTGTTCCCTGTTTGGAACGGCCGTTCCAGCAGTGGGGTATTAATTTAAAAAAAAAAAACGTTGATCGCGTCCTTTCCCGCCTCGCACTAGTTGGCCTGACTCGCGCCTCTCGCTTGCCTAACTTGCCTCCCGTCTCTCGCGCCTCTCTCGACTGCTTGGTTTGATTGCCTGGCGCCCGACTACCAGGTCCACCTCCCGCGACTCCTACCTCTCTCTCTCTCCATACATACATACATACATACATACATGCATGCATGCATGCATATATATATATATATATATATATACATATATATATAAATGTATATATATATGTATATACATATTATATATATATATATATACATATATATGTATATATATATGTATATATATATTATATATATATATAAATGTATATATATATGTATATACATATTATATATATATATATATACATATATATGTATATATATATGTATATATATATTATATATACATTTATATATATATGTATATACATATATATATATATATATATATATATATATATATATATATATATATATAGATATATATATATATATGAAAATATAATGCCGTTCTCTCCGTTTCCGTTCCCTAACTTTGGGCGTTTCTCCCGTTCCGGGGAGTCCCGTTCCCGTTCCGGTTCCCTGTTCCTGGTAATTATGCTGTTATTTCATGGTAATAGGCCAAGGACCTTGAGGATGCAGTGGGTATCAAAGACAAAAGTTGTGATAAGTTATGCCAGTTGGGCTTTGGGGGTCAATTGGTGTCGGTTTCGACCCTAGGACAATTATTTGGCCAATAAGTATCGGCGGTGACACTAGGGACTAGCATTAATTAATTAATTAATGCCAGTCTAAGGGTCAACAAAGGTTGGGGACCACTCCAGGTTGCAAATTGCCTAGCCAATTTAATCATGGATGGGCACATTTAATTTTGGGCAAGGTCAGAAGGGTTGGAATTAATTTTCAGGATTATTTAATTTTTAAATTTAATTAAATGGTTGGATAATGCTAAAACATGGGTTCAAAAGATTGCCACTTGGCAAAAATGCCCATGCAAACAGAGAAAACGTTTATGGGGGCTGGGTCTCAGCCATTCAATTAGTTTACAGCTTGGGAGAGGGAGAAAGAGAACGGTCGATTCATTTTTTGATCAAAGAATAACAATTTGCTGCAGAAGACAGCCATTTGGGGGCCGCAACAAGTAAGGGACAGCAGGGAGTCACCTTTTGGGGACTGACAACAGCATTGCTGATTAGATGACAGCATTTTGGAGGTGTCTGGCAGTAGGTGATTGCATTAATGCAGGTTGTAACAGGCAACAGGCAGAATTTAGGGTTTTCTTGTGAAGAAAATCAGATTTCTCTCTCATCTTGGCTTTCTCTCACCTTCTCCAACCCATTATTAGGAAATCTCAACATTTGCCAGCCATTTTCACTAGATCTCAGCCAAATTTGGTGGACACTAGAGAGATCTTTGTTGTAAACCATAAATTTCTGCAGAAGTAAGGGTTTGACAGCCACCTCGAGACTCGTGCCAATTGTTGAAGGCATTGTACAGTGAATTCAGTACCTGAAATTTGTGTAATTGTTAGGGAATTCAGATGCCAGCCCATTCATTGTAATTTCGGGCATCATTTGGCCAATTTTGGTGGTTCCATTTGTACGAGTCGTGGGTGAAAAATCAATGGGCAATTGGCCCGAGTTGATTGCTGATTGTTGCTACAGCAAAGGGGCTTTTGGATCAGCAAAGGAGATTGTGAATCTTAGCTTGTACTTGTTCCATTAGCAATCAAGGTAAAGAAATACTGAAAGGGGCATCAGTTTTGGGGTCAACAAGGTGTCTAATGTTCGAGATTATTAAGGTAATTTGTGTAATTTAAGTTATGTTCAACTAATTTCTGTAACTAAGTGCTTGATTAGGGAATTACCACCCTTTCCAAGAAGGAAGATTGGTTTCATGGTTCCATTGTCGAGATACCACTCAATCCCTTGATTTGGTGGGCACAAGGCACCTGATTGCAAGCCAAAACTTTGTGCTAGTGCCGATTTTTGCTCTCAGTTGAGAAATTACAGCAATATGACTTCATACAGTGAGATGCAATCAAGCAGTGATGATGCCTCTCGATATGAATATTCACATGGGAAGGAAGGAAATGCAATGTTTGACCTTGGACAAGAAGCAAGATGCACGGTCTTCAGGGTATAAGGAGGCTCATGATTAGCAAAGTGAAGAGGAATTCGATGGCCAGTTTAAGAATCGGACGATGACAGTGGCAAATCTCTTTGCTGAATTGGCAAAGGATCCTTAGTTTGCGTGATTTTTGAATGCTCAAAAGAAAGAGAGCAAGGGCAAGAAGGAAAAGACCTCTTCTACACCTTTGGGATAGCAAGGTGTACCGAAAGTAATACCAAAGGCTTCATTTGAAGCTCCCAAAGATGCAAATGAAACAAAACATTGGGTATCTATGGGGCAAGGAAGCCAAGTGCAAGGCCATTATGGAAGTGCCAATCCAATGGATGTGGGACAGCCAGACATGCATGCTATGATGGGGTAGCTAGGATACTTTGGTGGAAGCATGATTTTTCATGCTATGCTTGGATAAGGACTGCATACGGGAATGTATGACTCAAATCCCTATGGTATGCAGCAGCCAATGTATGGTGTGCAAGGCCCAATGTATTCGGGTATGGCTAGAACTGTATAAAACCCTATGTATAGCAGCATTGGCTTGATGCCTGGGGCACAAAGTAGCATGTTTGGTAATGCATCTGCATTTGCGAATGCTTATGGGGCTCAAGGAATGAATGCTGGTCATGCAAATGCTCTGTTTGGCATTGCTTTTGATGTAAATTCAGCAAACGCATCCTTTTTGCAGTAGCTAGTGTATGACAACTTTGTTGGGAATAAAGGGCTGTCGTGCCTTTTATATGTGCACGGGTGTGAACACACCCTTAGCATATTGTACTTTCATACATATATCTATCTAAAACCTAAAGTGGTACACTCGTCATTTTACCGAAAAACGTATTCACTCTCTACTCTCCTCACTTGCACTCTCTCTATCTCTCTCACTGGGCGTAATGACTGTGTGCCTCAATCTCCGTGCCTAATCGATTCCTTCAAACTGGTATCAGAGCGTAAGGTGCTGCAGACGATCGTCAGGCTGAGGTAGAAGACCAGAGCTGGCAAGAGACAGTTAAAAGGTGAGCAAGAGAATCACAGTCGTGAGCTGCAGAAAGCGGACAGAGTGTGTGAGGGCTAGGCTCTAGCTGTGTGCCAAGGCTCGTGGTGACTGGCAGGCGATAGGGAACATGTACCACGGTCAAACAGGGTAGTGGGCAGCAGCCGTTGCATGACAAGGCTGCGATTGACCTGCAACAGGCGAGCTCGCGAGTGGGCGATTGTCTTGCAACAGGCGAGCTCGCGTGCGACGCGTGATGGGACCAGCGGGGCGAGGACAGGCCTGACAGGTCAACGGACCCGTCATCCAAAATTTTTTATTTAAATTCTCGTTTTTTAAAACTCCTCTCCTCCAGGC
Organism: Lygodium microphyllum; assembly: GCF_053477565.2. Classification (NCBI taxonomy): domain Eukaryota; kingdom Viridiplantae; phylum Streptophyta; class Polypodiopsida; order Schizaeales; family Lygodiaceae; genus Lygodium; species Lygodium microphyllum. Next base: position 8,965,382 of record NC_141144.1, on the reverse strand, counting down.
ATTCGCGCGCACAAGCACAGTGCGCAGAGTTGTGCAAAATTGAGCCAGAGATTTGGGGCGTCTCCCAGATTTGGGAAATTCGATGCAGGACAAGCAAATCTGTCTCAGAAATTGCAGGAATTTGTGACATTTTGTCCCCGACATTTGGGGCTTTTAATGTACATGTGCAAATTGGGCTGAAATTAACTCAATTTCTCGACATTGAGGCACATTGGACCCCATGCAATTTGGGGCTTTTGCGATTTGGGAAAAATTTGTGCAGCATTTGGTCATTTTATGTACATGCAGGTTGAATTCCGTGCAATTTGGACATCAACACTTGGTGAAATTTGGGGGTTTTGCTGAAATTGCTTTATTTTGGCAAAATTGGATAGTCCTATGCATGACAGAGGAAATGCAGATGTGTGTTTGACGCTTTTGAGCACAAAATTTTGGGGCTTTTGACCGTTCGTGTCAAATTTTATGCCCGTGGGTACACACATTGGATAATGTTGTAGCACTTGGTTTGGTGCTTCTGAAAACTGAATTACAGATCTGAAATCTGTACTTCTGTGTGGTCATTTATTGCTGATTGGTACTTGTTTGTACCTTGGTCACTTGGGTGACAATTTGGGCCTGCATTTATTGGTTTTTTGGTCACTTTTGAGCTGAAAACCATGGCTGGCAGCAATGACAGCAGTAATTTGATGCATATAAAGAAGCTTGAAGGCGCACATAATTTTGCAGTGTGGCAAAAACAGTGCTACAATATCTTGTTACAAAAGAAGCAGGCAAAGCCGATCAAAACTAAAGGGGCAAAGCCTGTGGACATGGATCAGGACGATTGGGATGAGTTAAATGAGCTTGCACGCTCAAGCATAGAGCTATCGATTTCTGATGCCTTGCTCTTCAACATTGAAGGTTTGGATTCTGCATATGCTATATGGACTAGAATGGAAGAACTGTATGCACAGAAGAGCGTTGCAAGTAAAGTGTATTGGGTGAAAAAGCTTATGGATTTGTGTATGAAAGAAGGTACAGCAATGTCTACTCACTTGAGTGAGTTTAACTCCATTTTCAGCCAGCTGGTTGCCTTGAAGTTCATGATTGATGAGGAATTTAAGGCTACTTTCTTACTTTGCACTCTACCAGAGAATTGGGATACATTCAAGACTGCTATGAGCAATTCTAATGTGATTCTTTTGTATGTTGATGTAGAGAGTGCTCTACTTATGGAAGAGATAAATCGGCAGAACAATGCATCCAGTAAGTCTTCTAGTGCTTTGCATACTAGGGGCAGATCACAGCAAAAGGGCAAATATGATGGCAAGGGACACAGTAAATCACGTGGCAAAGATGTTGAATGCCATCATTGTGGCAAGAAGGGTCACTTTAAACGTGATTGCTACAAATGGAAGAAAGAGAAAGGAAAAGGCAAGAAGACAGCTGATTGCAAAGAAGAGAAGGACAGTCAGCTTAAGAAGAGTAGTGGCAAAATTGAAGAGGTGAATGTAGTCACTCATGACAGTGACAATGGAAGTGATGTACTCTTTGTCTCTTCACATTTTGGTGCACATGCTCTACTTGCAGATACAGATGATGACATGCATACCTGGATTCTTGATTCAGGTGCTTCCTTTCATGTCACCCCTCATCGTGAGTGGTTTTCCGCATATGCAGGGGGTCGACATGGTGTTGTCCATCTTGGGGACAACTATGCATGTGAGATTGCAGGTATTGGCAGTGTGTAGTTACAGTTTCAGCATGGCTCTGTCTTTACACTTCAACATGTACGGCGTGTACCTTAGCTCAAGAAGAGCTTAATCAGCACAGGGCAGCTAGATGATGATGGTTTTCATACCACCTTTGGTGATGGAAAATGGAAGATCTGTAAGGGATCTAGGGTTATTGCCAGAGATTGCAAGAGTGATATGTTGTATCCACTTCATGTATCTAGTATGCATGACCATGTTGTTGTCGTGACCGAGCAGCCAAGTGTTTCTTTGTGGCATGGTCGGTTGGAACACATGAGTCAAATATGAATGAAAGTGCTTTCTCGTTTGGGTTACTTGCCTTGTCTTCGTTATGCTGATTTTGAGCACTGTGATTATTGTATTTATGGCAAACATGCACAGACTTCTCACAAAAATTCTCTTTCTTTGAAATCTTCTCCTCTAGAGTTAGTACATTCGGATGTATGTCAAATGCTAGGATTATCTTTAGGGGGAAATAAATATTTTGTCACCTTTGTTGATGATGCTACACGGAAAGTATGGGTTTACCCTATTCGTAGCAAGGATGAAGTGCTTGACAAGTTTAAAAATTCTTGGCATTGGCTGAAAATCAGACAGATAAGACACTTAAGTGTCTTCGCTCTGACAATGGTGGGGAATATGTGTCCAAAGCCTTTTAGGCATTTTGTGATAGCAAAGAGATAAAGAGGGAGCTCACTGCCTCTCATAATCCACCCCAAAATGGAGTTGCAGAGTGTATGAATCGGACCATAGAGGATAAGGTCCGTACGATGCTGTCTCATGTTGCATTACCCCATCGTTTTTGAGCAAAGGCTGTTATGATAGCCGTTCACTTGATTAATCGGTCACCAAACAGGTCTTTGGGGGGGGAGGGAGTTCCCCAAGAAGCGTGGTCGGGCAAGTCACCTTCATATGCTCATCTAAAAGTGTTTGGCTGCGAGGCTTTTGTGCACATTCGTAAAGAAAAACGCAGCAAACTTGAGCCAAAGTCTTGTAAATGCATTTTTCTAAGATATGGTGATGAGGGTGAAATGGGGTATAAATTGTGGGATCCCAAGAAAAGGAAAATAGTACGCAGCAATGATGTTATCTTCCAGGAAGATCGCATGCATAAACAGCCCGAAAAGATCGAGGAGGTCCGTAGGGTTGTATTCTGGGAAGAAATACCTTTTGGACAGCAAAATATGCCCGTTGTACAGCAGCAAATACCTGTTGTAAATGAACCTGTTAATGCAGGAAATGATGCTGAAAATGATCAGCTAGCTATTGCCCATGAAAATGAGCCATTACATGTGTAGGAACAGCTAGGACAGCAAGCTGTTAATGCTGATTTGTAGGCTGAAATGCCAGGACAGCATGCTGAAAATGGAAATTTGCATGAACAGCCAGCAAACAATGACCATTGGGTTAGGAGATCGTCTAGGGCTATTAGAAAACCTGACAAATTTGTTCCTGGTACAATTAATGTGGCCGAGTATGTCATGTTGACAGACTGTGGTGAACCGTCTTGCTTCAAGGAAGCAATGGACAGATAGGATAGCAAGAAATGGTATAGAGCCATGCTGTCAGAGATGGAATCTCTTGAAAAAAATGGCACTTGGGACTTTGTGCAGTTGCCTAAAGGGCAAAAAACCCTTCCATGCAAATGGGTTTACAAAATGAAGGTCACTTCTGGTTCCTCACCAAAGTACAAAGCAAGATTGGTTGCAAAGGGGTACAAGCAAGAGCATGGAATTGACTTTGATGAGATTTTCTCTCCTGTAGTCAAGATGACTACATTCAGAACCATTTTGGGCTTGGTTGCAGTTGAGGATATGGAGCTCATACAGATGGATGTAAAGACTACGTTTTTACATGGTGATCTGCATGAAGACATATATATACAGCAGCCTGAAGGGTTTGTTGAACAAAGGAAAGAACAAACGGTATGTAAACTCAAAAAGAGTTTGTATGGGCTGAAACAAGCACCAAGAGAATGGTATCATAAGTTTGATACATTCATGCAGTCCCAAGGCTTTCATAGAAGTCAAGTGGATCACTGCTTGTACACCAAGAAGGTAGCAGATGGCAGCCTGATTATCTTGGTTTTGTACGTTGATGACATGCTGATTGCTGGCAGGGATACTCATGCCTTGGATTCATTGAAGCAAAGTCTTCATGGCAGCTTTGACATGAAGGATCTTGGTGATGGAAATCATATTCTTGGCATGCGAATACTCAGAGATAGATCTAAAGGCTTACTCTATCTATCTTAGCAGGAGTGTATCTCCAAAGTTTTGCAGCGTTTCAATATGGAGGGGGGGAAAACAATTGGGGTTCCATTACCTCCATATGTGAAATTCAGTGCAGAGGACAACCCTACATCTGATGATGAGAAGGCTGAAATGGCCAAGATAACATATGCTAGTTGCTGGCAGTTTGATGTATGTTATGGTTGCTACATGTCCTGACATTGCCTTTGCAGTGGGAGTGGTTAGCAGATACATGGCAACCCTTGGCAAGAAGCATTGGGATGCAGTGAAAGGTATTATGAGATACCTCAAAGGCACAAAGGAGTTGTGCATCTGCTTTGGAAAGCAGAAGGCATCTGTTGTTGGCTTTACGGATGCAGACTATGCTGGTCATGCAGACTGCAGGAAGTCCACTTCTGGGTATGTGTTTACTTTCACAGAAGGAGCAGTCTCTTGGATTTCCAGGCTACAAAAGTGTGTTGTATTGTCTGCTACAGAGGCAGAGTATGTAGCTGCCATTGAGGCATGCAAGGAGGCTTTATGGCTTTCACGTCTGGTGGGAGAGCTTGGCATCACAGAGTTATTTGTTCTCCATTGTGATAGTGAGAGTGCTATCATGCTAGCATGGAATCCTGTCTTTCATGTAAAGACAAAGCACATACAGGTGAAATATCACTTTATTAGAGATGTACTTGACAGCAAGAGCATTGAGCTTGTCAAAATGCATACAAATGATAATCCTGTAGACTTCTCACGAAGGGTCTTCTAGCAGAGCGGTTTGCTCATTGTTGACAGATGATGGGAGTTGGATAGATATATTTATTTCAGCTTTGTATATACCTAGACTTAGCTGATTCTTTTCTCTTAAGGCACATTGCCTTTAGGTGGGAGGTTGTTGGGAATAAAGGGCCATCGTGCCTTTTATATGTGTACGGGTGTGAACACACCCTTAGTACATTGTACTTTCATACATATATCTATCTAAAACCTAAAGTGGTACACTCGTCATTGTACCGAATAACGTGTTCACTCTCTACTCTCCTCACTCACACTCTTTGTCTCTCTCACTGTGCGTAATGACTATTTGCCTCGATCTTCGTGTCTAATTGATTCCTTCAAACTTGAAATTCAAAGGGGCAGTAAAAGACTATGGTGAGGGTGGAAAAGCAGTGAAGTTTGAGTCCTTCAGTGGTGCACAAGATAGGCTGAAAGCTTTGACTTTCATTCAAGAGTTTGATGTAGCCTATTTAGGGGGGAACTTTATAGAGTCCTCGAAGATTCAAAAGGCAGCCACTTTCTTGAAAAGGAATGCATTGTAGTGGTGCCTTACTCTTCTTATGCAGGGTAGAGTACCATCAACATGGATACAATTCAAGCAAATATTTTCATTGAATTGGTTGACATGTACCTTTGAGGTGGATGTAATGACAGCATGGAATAAGTTGGATGCTAAGGAATGTAAGAATTTGGAGCAATATAATAAGAAGTTTTGGGATGCATTGTTGCCTATTACTTCTTATCGCCCTGTACCCCTTCATGAGCAAGTGAAAAAATATGTTTGTGGGTTGCCCAAAGGAATTAGGGATTTTTGCATTAAATCCACCGTGTCTAACATGTCTCAGCTCATAGAGATTGTTGCTATAGCTGATGCTTTGTTGTGTGGGAAGGATTTGGGCTTCCTAGAAAGGGGAGAAGCCGAATAAAAAGTTGTTTAAGGTTGACAAAAGGGGCAGTTTTGAAAATGAGCTTGAAAAGAGGCCAAAACAACAAAGAAAGGGTTGAAAAATATTGACACAATGTAGGGAATTGATGGCTGCAAACAAATGTTTTATTTGTGAATAGAAGGGTCACATTGCAAGGGACTATCCCAATACGTATCAAGCTGAAAAATCAAAAAATCATGGAGATTCTAAAGGAAAGAAGCCCAAAACTTCAATGGGATTGGCGCCCAATGTTGTAAGTGATCAGTGCAAGGATGATACTATTGAGTTGTAAAGAGCATGGGGCAAAATCAGGGGTCAGCATGCATTGATTTTCTTTGATAATGGTGCACGAGTCAACTTCATCTCTATAGACATGGCAATCCATCTAGGCATCAAAGAGGATAAGATGGGACCTATGGGAAAAGTTGGAATGGCATGTAAAGGCCATGTAGAGCCCATTATACCACTTATTGGAAAACTTCGGTTACATATATAGGGATATGTGGATAACGAAGAGTTCTTCATTGCTCTACTTTGAGAGTTGTGATGTATTGCTTGGTATGCCATGGTGTCACCATATGTATGTAGTGATTGATTCTCGTGTAAAAAAGATCACTATTCAACATAAGGGAAAGTCGCTTACACTTGATGTAAAGTTGAAAGGTGAAACTGTCCCAGTTGTATTTGTGGTTGCCATTTCTAAAGTAATGGAAAATCATCTTTTAGCGTACTTGGTTTTTACTAAGGATAAAGATGATAGTGAGAATGTTGGGAACATGTCGAAGTTAGAGAAGGATCGCATGCCATTTTTGAAAATGTATGTTGATTGCTTCTCTCAGTCACTTCTAGGATAGTTGCTGCCTGAAAGGCCAGAAGATCATGTCATAGATTTTATCCTTGAAAGTAGCCTAACTAATAAGCCATCATATAGAGTCAGTGCAGCTCAATATGAGGAGATTATAAGTCAGGTGAATGAGCTATTACAAAAAGGGCTGAATTAGCCCAACTCATCTCCTTTTTGTTCTCCAATGCTTTCGATGTAGAAAAAAAATGGTTTATGGTGTATTGATTATGGTGCTCTGAACAAGATTATGGTAAAGAATCACTTTTCGATTCCTTGGATCAATGATGTTATGGATAGATTGCAAGGTGCAATTATATTTAGCCGTATAGATTTGAAAAGTGGGTATCATCAGATACGCATTAGACCGGAGGATGTGTCTAAGATAGCTTTAGAACATCTTTTGGGCTATATGAGTTCCTTGTTATGCCTTTTGGGCTTACGAATTCTCTTGTTACTTTCAATCGTATGATGGACGCATTTTTAGGCCACATAGAGGATTTGTGGATACATTTTTTGATGACATGATTGTCTATTCAAAGAATAAGGCAGAGTATAGAAGACACTTGGACATTGTGTTTAATGATCTACATGAGCATAGATTGGTTATCAATGACAAGAAAAGTGAATTCTTTTTGCATGAAATCCACTTGTTGGGGCATATTGTATCGGCTGATGGTATTCACATGGACCCTGCAAAGGTTGAGGCAATTCGATCATGGCCATCTTTGAGAAATGTGCATGAGATCCGTAGCTTATTGGGTTTATGTCCTTACTACAAGAAGTATGTATGCGGATTTGCTGAATTGCATTTGCATTGCATGCTTTGCAAAAGAAGAATGTGCCATTTAGATAGATAGTAGTGGAAATTTCAGCATTTGAAATGTTGAAGAAAAAGATGACTTTAGATCTTGTGCTTGTATTGCTTGATCTAAGGAAGTCATTCGTAGTTCACTGTAATGCATATGGTAATGGCATTAGGACTGTTCTTATATAGGATGGCCGAGTTGTGGCTTATGGGAGCCGAATTCTCCACGGTGCAGAAAAGAATTTGCAGGTTTACGAGAAAGAGCTTTGGACTGTATTCATATACTATCTATGTGGAAACACTATTTGTTGAGGGCTGATTTTACAGTGCAGACAGACCATTAGACTTTGAGGTACTTTTTGACGCAAACAAAGTTGCCAGAGAAGCATATGAGATGGGCAAATTTTTTCTCTTTGTTTCATTTTCAGATTGTACATATTGATAGTAAAAAGAGTGTTATGTTTGATATATTGTCATGTAAGCCACAGATTTCAGCCATTAGCATGGCTTATCACATTGAGTTGGATGCCATGAAAGAGCAATATGTTGGTAATTTAGACTTTCCTAGTGTTTATGATCAGCTTTGCAATGGCTAGAGGCATGAGCACTTTGTGCTAAGAGATGGATTTTGATGATACATGGACAACTGCGTATCACAAAGCAGTTAAGGCCTAGACTTATCATTGAAAGTCATGCTCCTCTATATGTAGGACAAAGAGGTATTGATGCCATGGTTAAGCTAGTGGAGCAATTTTGTAATTGGCCAGCTTTGAGACATGAGGTAGAATAGTTTGTTAGGACATGCATCGTATGTCTGAAGGTAAAGCATGATAGGCAAAAGATGCCAGGTTTATTGTACTCATTGGCTATTTCAGATAAGCCTTGGTAGAGCATTGCAGTGGATTTTATTTTGAGTTTCTTAGGATACCTACAGGGAATGATGGGATATGGACTATCATTTGTAGGTTTAGCAAATTAGGCCATTTCATTATGGTGAGGAAAAAAATAAAGGTTGATCATATGACACAGTTGTTTTTGCAACACATCTTTAAGTATCATGGTATGCCAAAGTTAGTTGTCAATGATTGAGACCCTCAGATGATCAATTATTTTGAAAGGGGTTGTTTGAGAATATGGGTACCATGCTAAAATTCTCATCATCCTTCCACCGTAGATAGATGGTTAATTTGAGGAAGCCAATTTCACAGTGTTGGATCTTTTGAGATGTTATGTTTTCGACCATAAGACACAGTGGGAGCACTATTTGCCATTAGTTGAGTTTGCATATAACAATACAGTGCATAGTTTCATTGGCAAAGCTCCATTTGAGGTGATTGAGGGTGGCAAGAAGGTACCACCTATTTTGCAGACTAAGGATAAGATTTTTGAGACTGATCATTATGTTCAAAACTTAGATGTAGCCTATGTAAAGATAGAGTATGTACTTCAAAGATTATAAGAAAAGCAAAAGAAGGTAGTTAATCGCCATAGATGTGCTTTGCCATTTGCAGAGGGTGATTATATATTGCTATATTTTTAAAAGGCAAGGTTGAAAAAGATGAAAAGAGAGAAAGATTCTATCTGAAGTTGAGTATGAGATACTATGGGTCCTTCTAGGTGTGGGAGAAGATGAACGATGTGGCATATCGACTGAAATTACCTATATATTTGTGGAGACACAATGCCTTTTATATTAGCTTATTGAGGCCTTTTCATGGTGATGTACCAAAGGATATGTTTGTTGAAATTCAGCTTAAGGTTGAGGAACTAGATGAGATTTTGATACTTGAGTAGATTTTGACACATAAGAAAAGAAATGTCAAAGGTAAAGTTTCTAGAAAATACTTGGTGAAATTTCAGAATTATTCACCAATGGATGCCAAATGGATGGAAGAGGATGACTTGACAGATCATTCTCAATTGTTGCAGCTTTTACCTAGATGTGTTTCAGTTAGAGCTGACTTTAGTTCGGACTTCGTCAGGTTTAGCAGAGCAATGGCTCGGAGTATTGCTTGATGTCCAAGGGGAAGGTAGCACTTTCATTTCTCTAGTTACGAAGAGCTCTTGCATATAGTGGATCTCGGATGTAGTCAGCATGCATCCAAGGTATTGTACTGACAGTATGTTTGCCATGAGGTGTCACCAAGTGGTGTTACTTTTTGCAATTGCTCTCCTTATTTACTTATATAAATATTTTATTTTTCTTTTCTTTAGTTGCTGTTGCTTTTTATCCCCAGAGTTTTCTTGGATTAAGCTTGGATCTTTGCATGGCCAGAAGAGGCAACCGTTGGGACAAATTGGACTAATGGTTTTTCTGAGCCTTAGGACCGGCAGTTCCATATTGAATGGGCACTAGAGAATAGAATGCCAGTGGTTTGGGACTGTGTGCTTAGCCATTGGAGATGGTGCAGGACAATGAGTCTAGCCAAGATAGAAGATGCACATGTAAGAATGCTCATGGAATAAAAGTCATCGTAATTGAGCCACATTACTCTTTTTTATGTGGTTGCAATGATAAAAGTTGCTCAGAACAACTTGAGGAATGCAGGGGTCACCATCCCTAAAATTTAGGGAGTTACTATTTTTGGACCCCAGAATCTATTCGGGTCATGATCTTTGTTTTTGCACTAGGATTAATTCTTTGGTTTGTGCCGATATCAAATTTTGCACCGATCATGGAGAATTTTAGACTAGAAGGTTTAAACAAGAAAATTGTTACATGCATGCCATGTGGCACAAATTGTTACATGCATGCCATTTGAAAAAAAACGTAATAGGCATAGGAGGCAGATCTGAGAGTGAAGTTTTGAGGAGTTGAGGGCAGATTGCTGTAAGTAGATCAGCTATGGAGAGTCCTTCTTCGTCTCTGACTCATGTACGGAGGTAGAGTTTGCTCCCTTTGGTTCACTCTCTCTCTATTCTCAGAGGAAATGCTCTGCATGATGGGTTGATTCCATTGAAGGGACAGGGTTTTTCAGCTCTGATTTAATGCTGTTTATGGGATTGTTTTGCTACTGGAATGATGCCAGGGTAAAAGAGATGTTGTTCTGGATATGCTGGTTAGTAAAAACAGTAAATACAGAGTTTTGCAGATTGCAATTCTGCACGTGAATCATTGAGTTATGGTCACGGAAAATGCTTTCCTAAAAGGGATGTTGTTTTGGATATGTTGGATAGTAAGAACAATAAATAGAGTTCTGTAGTCTGCAATTCTGCACATGAATTATTGAGTTATGGGCAAAGAAAAAGCTTTCCTAAAAGGGGTGTTGTTTTGGTCATGCTGTACTATCCTTATGCAGCTGGGATTTACTCAGAAAAGATGAAAACCAACTGTTCACAGGTTATATATTTTGGAACATTTCATTTTTGTAACTTTCCATCTTTTAATTGATAAAGAAATACCGAGAGGGGTGCTGGTCTTTGGGACCAATCTGGTGTTGAGCGAGGGAGTGAGGTCTTTGTTTGTGTATGTGTGTGTAAAGACCAGGTATTAATTTAAGGAACTACTGCTTTATGTGAGTCATAGATTGGTTTCATGATCCCGGCAACGGAACTATGAAACCGGTCTATGACTCATATAAAGCAGTAGTTCCTTTAATTAATACCCAGTCTTTTCAACCGGCAGCAGGCAGAATTTAGGGTTTTCTTGTGAAGAAAATTAGATTTCTCTCTCATCTTGGCTTTCTCTCACCTTATCCAACCCATTCTTAGGATATCTCAACATTTGTCAGTCATTTTTAGTAGATTTCAGCCAAATTTAGTGGATAGTAGAAAGATCTTTGTTGTAAACCATAAATTTCTGCAGAAGTTAAGGTTTGACAACCACCTCGAGACAGTAGAAAGATCTTTGTTGTAAACCATAAATTTATGCGGAAGTTAGGGTTTGACAGCCACCTTGAGACCCATGCTAATTGGTGAAGGCATTGTACAGTGAATTCAACACCTGAAATTTGTGCAATTGTTAGGGAATTCAGATGCCAGTCCATTCATTGTAATTTCGGGTATCATTTGGCTAGTTTTGGTGGTTCCATTTGTGTAAGTCTTGGGTGAAAAATCAAGGGGTAATTGGCCCGAGTTGATTGCTGATTTTTGCTACAGCAAAGGGGCTCTTGGATTAGCAAAGGAGATTGTGAATCTTAGCTTGTACTCGTTCCATTAGCAATTGACGTAAAGAAATACTAAAAGGGGTGCCAGTTTTGGGGCCAACAAGGTGTCTAATGTTCGAGATTATTAAGGTAACCAACAAGATTAAAGCATCTCAAAATTCACGTAGCCGTGACTTCTTCTCTTGGGTTGGAGGAGCGGAGTCAGAGTTTAAGGAAGAGGATGACTCATTAGAGGAGTTCACATCTTGTTTATTCTTCCTCTTCTTCTTTTTCTATGAGGCTGCTAACACCTTGTAGTCTGTCTGCAAGTGTCCCTTCTTACCGCAGTAATAACATTGCGCCTTGGGCTTCTTCCTGGCACCCCTCTTTGAAGCTGTAAAGGTCTTACTAGAACCTTCATATTACCTTGTAAACGCAAAGATGCCTCATGCTCAAGTAGCATTGAGGAGATATGTGTAAAGCTCACAAGTATAGATGATATTTGTGCTCTCAAAGCATTTGTCACTTCATTAAACTCCAGGGGGAGCTTGTAGAGTACTGTTCCCACGAGATGTGCCTCAGGAAGGGTAGTTGCATGTGTTGAAGTTGGTCTTATACATGTGTAAGATGGAGCAAAAAGGATTGAATGGTATTTTGACTCAAACTTCGTCTGCTAAAGCTGTCCATAAAGGATTACTGCACGCAGGGTGGATGTACAACATTTGAAGCTTTGACCATCACCAAAGCAGTGCAGAATGCTCATGTGTATCATCCGAATCCCATGTAAGCATAGCTTCCTCATGGTTGTCCTCATCAAAATCTTCGGAAAGAGGAAAAGGATGCTGAGACTGAGGAATAGCTCCATGGATAGAGGTTACATGGAGAGGGAATACAACCAAACCAATAGCAAAGATGTCACAAAATGAGAGTGCACATGCAGTGTAACAAAAAATTTGATCAGAAATGAAGGGCAACTGCTGCAAAATGAAGAAAAAAACTAGTCAAAAACTGCCAAAGGCAATGAAAACAGTCTGTACAAGCAATTGCCTAGCCATGGTTAGGGGCAGAAAACAAAAAATGCAGGCTGGTTGAGCATTTAATTCATCAAATTGACGATTGCAGGCTGAAATCCAGGCACAGGCTGAAAACACAGGTTGTTGGTATGAAAATGTAGGCTGCAGCTGAGTATACATAGGCTGAAAACTACCAGCAGTTGGTTGTTTGATCGACAAAGGGAAGAAAGACCTATAATCAACAAAAAAATCGTAGTAGGAACCTAGATCCTGCAATCTCAGAAGTGGTGCAGCAATGGAAGCATAGGCAAGTGCTGAAATAAACTGCTGAACGCAAGACAAAAGAGAAAGAAAACAGAACATTGCAAAGAAGGGAACTCAGAGATGTGCTCGGGAAATGGAATCCATATACCAAACACGAGAATGATGCAGTACAATAGTGAGTTACTGTTTGCGTGGGCACAGACATTGGCTCCTTTGTCTAGTAGGAAGACCACTTGAAGAATGATGATGGCTAAATGGGAGGAGGAGCTACAAAATAAATAGGCATAAAATAGGCCTAAAATGGCAGTTGGTCGGCTAGCCATAAAATGTGACACAAAAATCACTAAAAGAATGCCTAAATAAAAGGCAATGTGCCAGCCTTGATAGGTGTGCACAAACTCACATGAGCTGACAAACCTGCTAATGAAGTCCACAAAAGGTCTTCCCACTGTCTACTTCAAAGGAGACTTTGATCTTCTCTTCTTGGGAGGGAAGTTGGTGTAAAGAAATGCCCTACGATAGAAAATACAAAAACAATCATACGACAAACGCATAGACTAATAAAGGAACATAGTAAGGGTTAGGGATAATGTAGAGACAATGTACATAGTGAATAATAATGAATGAATACTGAATCGAGTACAATGCTCAATGTAGCAAACACACTATGTAGTGAAGAATATTGACTCCCGAATTCTTGTGTCTCAAGGATTGGGGCAGAGAGTATGAGTTGGAGAGTGTGTTGTACTTTGACGGAAATGCAGCAAGGCAGCCTCCGAATGTGTTTGGCAGTAGTAAACACATCAATAGGATGTTGGATCAATGTCAGACAGGTACAAGACAGATAGGAAACTGCAAACACAGCAAAGGTGATGATGTGGCAGCTTGTGATGGCTGGAAACAGCAAAACACAGCTCTTGGCAGTCATTGTTAGGCTGGGTGGCAGCAGTTTGTACCAAATGCAGCACCAAGGCGACATCTACAGGCTAAGCAGGAGTAGTTTGATCAAAATGCAAGCTGTAAAGTGGTCACCAGCTGCAGGCAACAACATATTTGGGCAAGACACAGTTTTAGGCAGTGTGCTGCAGTAATTGCAAACTCCAGGGTGTAGACAACAGCTTCCTTTATGACCAGCAGGGTGGAGATAGCTTGAAACAATCCAAATCTGTGATGGATGGCTGAGAAGTAGGTGCTTGATGGTAAAAGACAATGGTGGACAGCTTCGGCTGAGATATCCTTTACGTACGAGGTGTGGACAACAAAGCTCTAGCACTTGCAAGCTGCAAAAACAGATTATCTAAGTGGAGGGCAGCGTGCCTATTTATAGAAAGTTTGGGTCCTTTCAATTAGGATTTGTGCTTATGGGACACAAACACTCTATGAACACATTTCTTTTTTCTAAAATGTTTAATTCATTAATTAATCATGTTTTGGGGTTGTTTTAATGAAGCTAATGTGTTTTTAGCTCAATTGTTGGGAGGTGGCAAGAACTCTCAATATGATAAAGCAAGTCCTAAAAAGATGACCCTTCTTTTGACATAATCAAAGAAACGAAACTGATTTAGTAGTAGTTTGGCCAGTAAAGGATAGTTATTCTAGCCATTGCCTATGCCTGGACCATGTGGATGAGGATAGTTGTAACAAGTTTCAGGGTCACCCACCTAGATCATCTCCTCAAGCAACATGTACCCTTGATGTACGTCCCTCTTGCTAGTAGCATCTTGTACCACTTCACATGAGATAAAAGTGTTCTTGCTAGGTACGGATTGTCATGACCCTATAAACAAATAGTGATTTTGTGCACGCCCATCGTATCTCGTGCCAAATAGCGGGTTGAGACTTTGGTGCCAATGAAATGTCTCCCTCAAATCAAACTTGTACACGAGACAAGACACAAGCAGATCCCACGGCAGACTTAAAGGGAATGGACTCCCCCCCTAGCCATAGAGCCAAAGAAGCTCACCCTCAAGCTTGGGAACTAGGAGCGATTTGGATCACAATCACATCCCAAGAGCTGGCGTCCCATACCACCAGCCCATAATAGCCCATGTGCGACAGGTTGGCCTACAGGCCAAGAGTCCAAGAGTTGTGACCACACAATGATGTGCATAATAGGGGCCTTGAGTTCTATAAAGAGTACTTAGTTGCCCTAACGCTAAAGTGGCCCTAGTGCACTAGGTCACTTTAATGGCCATTGTGACAAATGCTACTAGCATCCATTTGGCTGTCCAAGGATGTAACAAGTATTTTGGATACCCTTTTACTTTTTGAATCTAACAATCATTTAAGCTATACATTTAGAAAAGAGAAATTGCTTCTTTTTCATCCGGCAAATTACAAACCTGATTCGGCTATTACCCTGAGGAAATTGTTCTATTGAAAGGCAAAGCTTGGGTTGTCTTCATGAGATGCTATTTTTTTTTCTCTGGATTTGAATTGTCGAGAGTCTTTGCAAAGTGTTGCTTGGTGTTTAATTAGAAATTTGAAAGGTATGGTTGTCTCATGCTTGGATCCTTCCCGCTGTTGTGCTTCATTGTTGTGTCTTGACTGTACTGATGGTTTTCTTCCAGTTCTATGTGATTGATTAGTTGTAATTCGAAGTACGAAATATGTAGTTCGTAACCTTTATCAAGAAGTAACAAGAAAGTGGTGAGCTAGACAACAATTCTCAAATTTAGTGGTTTATTCCCTAGTCTTCATTTGCGCTAATGGAAGTTGAGATCTGTGTTTACTCTAGATCTTCAGATTTAAAATTTAGGCTAAGATTGAAGGTTTGATTTAAATTCAGGGTAAATTATGGTGTGCTGAAGGATTTCCTCTGTTAGAGAAAGCTGTTTGCAAAACGAAAGATCTACTTGGCTAGTTCACAAGTTATGATCTTGAGATATCATATATGTTGGCAATGTGGCAGATGCACTTTCAAGAACATAGGCATGTGTTGTTTCTTCTTTCTGTTTGCAATATTATACAAGTGGAATAAATGTTGTATGAACAGTTGATCATTGGTTAACATATATACAATCTTCTCCTTCTAAAAGTGAAGGTGGGAACTCTCTGTGTTTTCCTTTTCCATTATAAGCTTGCTACATCTGGAGTGCAGGTTCTATTTTTATTCTAAATTGTAAGGCCGTATCTGGAGTAGCTAAACTCTTGAAATGGCATGTTGGCGCTTTGTCACTATGGTCTCTTATGGTATTTTTGCCTGCCCAACAGTCCCTCTCCTCAATAAAGAAGACCCAAAAAAACAAAATCAGATATGCTGTTAATATACCCTATAGTGTTCTGAGAATGTTTGCAGTTCAAAGCGGTTTTTGGAGCCTAATATTTCTCCAAACGTTTTATCAGAGAGAGCAGTTGCATTGTGAAACTCCGTAGTCCAACTGATTTCTGGGCTTTTTAAACAGGAAAAGAACAGTAGGAGGGCGAAGAGTACTAAAACGCCGACTGGCTAAGGGCAGGAGGCGTCTTTCTGCCTAAAGGAATTGATCTTTTGGAACAAATCTTTTTGTTTTTCTTTTCAGGAGGTTGTCTGAAAGGCAAAAGTTTTGCTTTGCACGTATGGAAGAAAACCGTGACTCTGGGAACTGTTTGGATGGTTCATGGATTTAATCATTTCAATCAGGCTGTTTGACCAGAAGAAAGCCAAACTTTGTCTCCCTATCCATCAACTAGAAAGCTAAAGTGGGCCGGAGTTTGTTTTTCCCTTTTTTGCTTTCAATTGCTCATGCTAAGAAGGAGCAGACCATTTTGTACATCTTCTTTGTTCATGGTTCACAAAGTAGAATTAATTGTAAAGAGCGGTGTGCACTGTTTCTGAAATTGTTATTCACACATGCAGGAGTATTACATTTTGCTACAGCTGATGCATTTATATTGTCCCACATCTGATAAAACAGCAGAACATTCTTCTAATGCCATCAACCTTAAGGACATTGGATTGATAATTGCAGCATGGATTTACGAATGCGCCACCCACAAAAGAAAAAGTAGAGAGAGAGAGAGAGAGAGAGAGAGAGAGAGAGAGAGAGGGAGAGATCACCTATCTAAAATGTCACCTGATTAATCTTGGCTTGGGTTTCTTAGCTTGTTCTCATGGGATTGTGATTGCCTATAATGTTACCTTCATTAACTTGGCTTGGGCTTCTTAGCTTCTTCTTATGGAATTGTAATTTGCTTGTGTAAGGTTGTCATTTGATGTAAGAGTGTACAATGGGACACTTGCCTTTCGTTGAATTTCAATGGCGATTGCATGGAGTGTAAATACTAGCATTCTCTCCAACTTTTTGGTGGATACGTGGGATAAAGGTGATAACTATGCTCATAGAAAATCTGTGACATTGTCGATCTGTTCAGTGTTTCCCATCTCTTCTCAAGTTGCAATTTTAAGGTGCATATTTGGAAAAGTTAAATGCAGATGAAATAGGCCTTGCATGCTTTGGTAGAATGGTTCATGCCTGGTGAAATATATTCACTTTTGTAAGAGAGACCACATGATGTGGAGGAGTATTGGCAATCCAATCACTATAAGCAAAGGACAATGATACACCTACAAGTATGTGAGTTTTGTGAGTTTGTCTTATGTTTTGCAATGCATGTAAAAAGCATGATTTGTATGAAGCTAGACTTTGGAGAAACAGAAACAACTTTGTGTAGCACGCATGTATGAAGCATGATTTGTGTGAAGCTAGATTTTGGTGAAACGAAAACAACTTTGTATAACAAGCAAGAAACTTGTGATGTAATATCAGCCTTTGTTATTACTCACTAAAGTATCTTGGATCTCAATGTAAGCCTTGTATTCTTATAAAGCATCTTAGCACTTGTTTGATCCAATGCTTAATAAGGAAGGGGAGTTCATTATAGATTCTGTTTCAACTGAATACAAGCTTTTTCTTCCATCTCTTCAATTTGATTCATAAGGGAATGGTTAAAAGAGGCTCGTGGTATTGACACGAACCGGTAGGGATAGATATACTGGGGGTAGTCTCAAGCAATTGCACATTTACCTAGCAATGAACATGATCTACCTACATATGGGTGGAAAGTGGTTGTCAGACATCAATTTGGACCATTTGATTTTAGTCCATGTGTCATATGTTAATAAATTAAAGTCAAACTCTTTGTTTATGAAAGCACAGAGTGTTTCTCTCATTTAGCAACTCAATTAGACTTTATGATAAATATTGATATTGGTGGATCATGCTTTGGTGGATAATATTTCTATGGTTGCTATTAAAGTAGCAAATTCCTTGTCCTCCTATAGTTTCCAATTCCACATTACTCATTAAGCTAATGGAGAATACACAAAGGGTTCCAAGGCCTTAGAGCTTTCTCTCTCTTGTCAGATAAAACAACAGAAGGTTGCCTTTCTTAAAGTTCTCATGCTACTTCACATGCTTGTCAAGTTAGGCCTTTCAACAAATTGTTTTATAGATGAGAGCATGCATGGCCAAGATGTGGGTTTTTAATAATAATTTTGGCTTGATAAGATACTTTGTCTACACTCTATTGCTTTCCTAGTATTCTTACATCATGATCTACATGTATTTTAACATATGTAGCTCAAAAATAAGAACTCAATAGGCATGGTGACATTAGTGCCATAAGTTAGTTGAAAAGAAGTTTGATATGTTATAGTCTTCTAGGTTGTGTAATAGGTCCAGAAGGTTAACATGAGCTTGTTATTGCAATCACTTTAAGAGGTTGAAACTACTATGGTTAGGATATTTACAAGGATTTTGTTGATTGATCTTGCTTGGCTATTTGTATGAGGATGATAAGGAGGACTTTTTATGAATGAATGTGAATGTGAATAAGAGATGCTTAGCCACTTCATAAAGGAAGTGTGTTTCTTAGTCAACCATGATCTCAATAGGGCAATCAAATTGGGAGACAACTTTATTTCAACTTAGCCATTGTTTTGATGCCATTCTTCTGAGTTTCTCTATCTTTTTAGTTCGTTGAAGAATGCAACAGTTATGAAACCAATCCAAGACTACTCTTTCCACTAATGAGAGCCTTGTAAGCTCAAAACAAAGTTTTAAAAGGCTCACAGAGAAATTCACATTGTATTCACCAAGTTGACACGAAAATACTCTTACATATAAGAATTGTTGAAACATGAATATGAATATGGAATACTTTGTCCCATTTGGACACATAAAATTAGTAATGATACAAGAGTCTTCTTTAAGGTGTCACATGCTTAGTGGTGTTCCTTAGTCCATCGAAAGATTATAAATAATTTGTATATAGGTCTTGTAATGATACTATCATTTACAAAAATAACTTGATATAGGCATATATTTGAGAAAGCATTGAAATTCCTTAGGGTTGTTTAAGAGGCAAACATTATACAACAACATTCACCTTAGATAACCACATAGTAAATTTGCTCCTCAACACAAGGTGTCCTAGAATACAATCATCTTTATCCACAAAAATTTGGCATTTTAAGAGGTAGAGGGACCCTATATTGTTTATATCATTCAAAGACTTGGCTTAATCTATCTAGGTATTCCTTTCAACTAGATTTGACATGAAGTTCATTGACATACTTTGAGAAACTTTTTGAACATGTCCTTGTTAAGCACCGGAAAGTCATAGTTGCATTGGTCAAGCCGAAGGGCATGACCTTGCATGTGAAGACTCTCCACTCAGTAGCAAAGACTATCATGTGCTTGCCCTCCTAGTGGACTTGCACTTGATTGTGTCATAAGAATGTGTCAAGGAAGGCGTACCTATCCTTGGCTATCACATGCTCAAGCATATACTTTGTAGAGGGAAGTAGGTACTTCTCTATTTTGTGGCATACGCCGAAGGGCATGACCTTGCATGTGAAGACTCTCCACTCAGTAGCAAAGACTATCATGTGCTTGCCCTCCTAGTGGACTTGCACTTGATTGTGTCATAAGAATGTGTCAAGGAAGGCGTACCTATCCTTGGCTATCACATGCTCAAGCATATACTTTGTAGAGGGAAGTAGGTACTTCTCTATTTTGTGGCATACACTTTTTAGTTTATGCACACTCAAATTTTGGAGTTTTCTAGTACCATCACAATTAATGACACCCAATTGGTGTGCTCACTCTTGTAGATAGCCCGGCCTTTTCTAGTTATTTAGCATCATCACAATTAGTGACACTCGATTGTTGTGCTGAATCTTGTAGATAACTTGGCTTTCAGAAACTTGTTAAGCTTCTTCACGATTGCGTGCATATACCTAGGGCTCATTAGTTGTGGCCTCTATTTGATAAACTTGATATTAAGAGCCATTGGAATGGTGCGACCAACAATGTTGGGGTGTATTTGGTTGTGATTGTGTGATAGAGAATGTATGAGAGGAAGAGATAGATTACAATGGAAGACTTGTTGTTTTGTTACATTGATATAAATGCGTATATACAACGAGATACTAATGTTCTTTGAATGCAAGGCCACTTCAAGGAAGCTTTGTGCTATGTTGTGCTGTGTGTGTGTGTGTGTGTGTGTGTGCGCGCTTTGATTTCTCCTTCCCTCCCTCCCTCGCTTCTCCACTCCCTCCCTCTCTCTCTCTCTCTCTCTGCTGTCAACTAGCCATACATGTTTTGATTGCATGCGTGCCTACTATTGTGGCGCTTATTCCTGTTGGTATGCCTAGTTGATGCTATTGCACATGTTATTGTTACTATGCACCACTTGCCCTTTGCCCCATGTTGCCTATCACCACTATTACCCCTCTGTTTACGGTTGCTACCTACCCACAATTTATATGTCTAATACCATTATTGTGTCCCTTGTGGCACATGCCTTGGGGACTCATAGAGAGAGAGAGAGAGAGAGAGAGAGAGAGAGAGAGAGAGAGAGAGAGAGAGAGAGAGAGTTGGACCAATGGTGAGAGAGAAAAGAAGGCTTTCAAATTTTGAATTTGGCTTAGTAGATTTGGAAGGATATTGAAGGTTTGGGAATCAATCTAGAGTCCATGAGTTTTCTTTGCCACAACCAAAACATTTAGTATAGATGAGGCAAAAGTAGTTATGGTAGTTGAACCACTTGCGGATACAAATGATAACTCAAGGTCTCCTATCTAGAAATATTTCAACTACTATTTCATAATATGTTGACCATTATGTCATCATAGATGAGTATTTAATGTCCCTATTTAGATCCTTATCACAACATCCCTCCTAAAAGGGAATCCATCAAATAGATTTTGTATATGGAATATGCGAATGGGTTACATTGATGAGATGATACAACCATAGTATACACTACATTCCCCCCTTCGAAGCTCAAGAAATGAATACATCTTCTCAAGTATATAATTTGCTTTGTGACCAATATTCTTTTGAGTAAGTGAACTTGGAGAAATTGCAATGGAGTGATAACTGTAGTTGTGATTGAAATACTTGCATAAGTCTCACTTTTGTGTCTTGAAGAGCTTATGTCCAAATGGAGTATTAGCAACACTTTGGTATTCTTTATTGTAGTAGACATATATTAGTATTAGCAACTCTTCGGTAATCTTCATTATAATAGAGGTAAAGTAAAGAGGTAAGGGATCTCATGATGACAACGGAAAGATGCTTATTTCTTGTGATATTTTAATTTGGATTAGAGATAATTTCCACAAGAATGTTTGGGAGGTTGTTATTCGAGCACAAGAACTTTATCATAAGTGATATAGGTTTGAGCCAACAGAGGGTAAAGAAATAGATAGTGGAGAGAGATATTAAATTAGATAAGATGAGACACTTTTGTGGTGGAGTAAGAGGTAGACGATGGATCAAGAATCGAGAGAATTTTGGAAATAAATGTGAGAAACAGATATAATATTTACTTTGAAAAATGAGTGGAGGAGAGCAAGAATGTATTTAGATGTCAACAATAACTCCATGATGTGGACTAGCTAAAGTTACATATGTGCACAATCATGCGAAAGTTGTAGCACTAGATTCAAGAAGGCGAGGATATGCTTCAGTGTTGGAAATTTTTAATTCTTGCACTAGAGGTATAATCTTTATGAACATTTTAGGGCATGTGGTTGCAAGTAGAATCCATAGATTACTTCCCCCTCTCAAAGAAAAGTGTAAAGTTGTAAGGAAGTTGGGATATGGCAAGAGAAGGGAGAAAACC
Source organism: Lygodium microphyllum (assembly GCF_053477565.2). Classification (NCBI taxonomy): domain Eukaryota; kingdom Viridiplantae; phylum Streptophyta; class Polypodiopsida; order Schizaeales; family Lygodiaceae; genus Lygodium; species Lygodium microphyllum. Next base: position 8,943,590 of record NC_141144.1, on the reverse strand, counting down.
ATGTTACTATTGAAGATATTGTAGAGATGAGACATTAGAGGCTCTTTGAAAAAAAGATGATTGATGATGCTTTAGGATGTAAATATGAAAGTGAAGGGAATGCTGGACAAGATTCAAAAGTGGTTTGCATACGGTGGAAGGGAAATTCATTAATGTACAATCACACATGTGCGTGTATATATGTTTGAATTCATGAGAAGGAGATAAAATTTTTGGATACTAGTGATTTGTCTTTGTTGAGATACAATACTTATAGCAACATGAATTCAAGGGGCATCAATTAAGATTGATGTGTTATTCTTTCTTCTAATGCGACAATGAGGTAAAGATGTGAAGTCAAGAAAGAGAAAAATGTTGGGGTAAAATAATATGTTGAGTAGAGAGCATGATGTGTCTTTGTAATGCACTTCACATATGAGAATAGAAAGACCAAGTGTGTGGTGATACTCAAACTATGACCTTGTGATAGGAGATCTTGATATAATTTGTGGAGCTTAAGAAGAATGTAGGATCAAGAGAAGTTGTGAAGAGCCCAAGATGTGACAGAAGGGAGGCAATCAATGTGGTTACTTGATAGAGAGAGAGAGAGCCTTGTTGCTTGAGATTTGTGGTAGCAACAACATGTTGATATACACTAGTGAACTCCTTTTGAGTATTACCACTTGTGAATGGTTTACTTATGAGACCATAAGTTGTCAAGTAGGAAGGCATACTCCTTTCTTCACTCTATATGAATTGATGCTAGTGAAAACATAATAATTCTTATTTGAGTGAGAATGACCAATGCAGATGGTATCTTGTTTTATAAGGCAATCAACTTAGGGAAGGTCCCTTTCCATTGATGTAAACAATCCTTTGACTAGATCTTGATTTGCCTCCATTACTAAAGCATAATGCATTGAGCATTTGATCCAATAGATATATCTCTAGGCTAGAGAAGACATAAGAGTCCCTTGTTTTGAAGGATGTCCCCTTCTTCATTTGGGTTGTTGGCAAATAGATAAACTTGTGTAATTCCCAGCTGCATTAGTAGGATGAAATCCACGTATAAATTGCAACCAATATGTGTTGAGAAATGGTTGGATAAGAGGGCACATATGTTTGGATGTGGTGAGGTAATAGCATGAGAACATTATTGGCAAGAGCCATTAAGAAAGGGATTGATGTAAAGTGTGTTGGTTTAATGAAAGAATGGTGCTTGTAGAAGACTTAAGGATGTAGATGGATGAAAGGAGAAGTATGTCATTAATATGGGTGATATGGGAATATAAGATAGTGAGAGATAGAGAGGACCCAAATAATATACACATAAGAGAGTAGGTATATCATAGGATTGATTGAGATGGGTAGTGTATAAAAGGAGAAAGTAAACAAGAAAGGAAGGAGGATTCTGAGTGGAGGTACATCATAGGATTGATTGAGATGGGTAGTGTATAAAAGGAAAGAGTAAACAAGAAAGGAAGGAGGATGCTGAGTGGAGGGAAAAATATGATTAGAGATAGTTGATAGGAAAGGTGAAGGAAAGAGTAAACAAGAAAGGAAGGAGGATGCTGAGTGGAGGGAAAAATATGATTAGAGATAGTTGAGTGGTGGATTTTCGAGAATGTGTTGGTGGTAAAGTGGCTTAGGTTGATCAATATAGATATTATCATGATGAGGAAACTACTTTATAAAGATGACAAAGTGTCTATTGATTGTGATGGAATGTCGATGATTGAGGGCTAGGTGGAAGTGAATAAGACCGGATTTAGACTAGTTCACATGGAACATTGAAAGAAATTGGCCATCTAGAGTCCATACATAGCCGACGGATGGTATCAAATATAAAACATCACTTTTACATTTGCCATTTGCTTATTGGTGTGTTGGAAGGAGTATTGTGTGAGTCACATGAGTCCATTGGTTTGAATCTCAGTTCACATGCAATGTTCATTGGCCACATCATGGGTGGCATGTTTAGGCCATTCAAGATTTTCCATCCACGATTTTTTTTTTGAAGCACAAGGGCTTGCCACATCAACATGATACCCCTATAGACTGTAATCCTCCTTTGTTTGGATGAGTATGAAGGTGGCCTAAATGATGTGTGGTTACTCATGTGGGGGGTTTGGATTGATCTTGGGATGGGACCGATTATTCATGATGAGCCCTTCCCATTTATTGGCTACCTGCAATTGGTTGCCAGTAATGTCTGAAATCCTAACCAACCCCTTGGCATGGATCCCACCATTCTTGACGAGCCTTTCTCTTTTTTTTAAAAAATAGAGAACATTAAGATATATTAAATTAAGGTGAAAAAGAGATGTACAAAATTTAGACTTTTTAGTAGGATTCCAACCTTAGATAATTTTTCAAAGCTTCACATTTCAAGCCTAAACATGCTAGTATAAGGCTAGTACAAGGCCGATGTAGCCTAAGTGTGGGAGACTAGTTATGCGAGAGAGCATGCTTGTGCAAGGTGTCCAATATTTCTTCATCCTTCGCCTCAAACACTTGCTGGAGGATTTCCTTCTTCATCTTCTTGTCTTGGGATAGTTTTCCTTTTCTACCCATATCTTCATCTTCAATCGAGTTGCCTTTCTCTTGCTTATATTTGAGGCAAGCTCTACTGATCTGCTTTCCTTTTGAGACAACTTGCCACAAAAACTTAGATTTTAGCATATGGAGAGGGTCCTCTTCAATTTTTTCAAAGATCATTTTTATTTCTACAAATCCAAATTTGCCACATAAATAGTCCTCTTAGCTAGTTCCAAATGACCGGTAGAAGGCCAACTATTTCTCCAAGAACGAGCTCTTTCCATGTCAATTTAGTAGGGTGGAATGGAGCAATGATGATTTGCAAAAAATGGAACACCTTAGCATTAGACCCACAATTCAAAAAGAGGTGTGTTCGTGTTTCTAGTTCCTGTTACAACGTGAGCACAACCCATTACCTATCCCTATCCTTAGTGCGTTGTGATTGGTCCAAATAGCCTTAAGGATGATACGCCATAGTAGACAAGAGATTTAGGTTGTATGCATGGGTTCCATAGCATCTGGAACCTATACTTCCATTGGTTCTCATTCCAATTAAGAAGCCATCTTTTGTTGATCTTAGTGAAAAGTTGGTTTTTGTCTAGTTTGAGATTTCTGATGGGAAAAAGAGTTTTGAATCTTCCTATTAGAGGCCTCTATGGTTGAAGTTAACTCATTTGGAGTTGGATAGTTTTGCAAACATTGGTATCCCAAATATTTTGCCTATACATGAGTACCTAGAGTTCTTTATGCGTAACTCAAAATTGCTAGGTAAGTGTTTCTTAAGACTTCCATTCCCTTGAATTGTAATCCCAAAGGTATGACCATTGAGTAATTCCTTTCTTGCTCATTTTATGAGCCAAGGGATTGACCTCATTACTTATAGATCCTAAGAACAAATTGAACCATATTGACCCTATTATTGAGCTTCAAGGCAAGGTAAAGTTCTTGTGGGTTGAGAGCATGACTAGCCCTTTGTAGGGGAACCATGCACTCCATAGGCTTTTGATTAGGTCAAAGCACCCTTTGCTACCAAATTGTCCCTAGCTCAATGCTACCAAGAGGGCTGAATGTCCTTTTCATCTGGGACACATGCTTAAAGGAAAAATGGAGGAAAAATGAAGGCTCTAATTATCCACTTAGTAGCCATCTTTTTTGCTACATCAATCAGGTTGGGTAGCTCGAGTCTCGCTTCCTCTTTAGGCTTGGTACAATCCTCCCATGCCACTTTAGGGGGTTTGAATGTTTCTCCATTACTAGACCAAATGAAATTTCTTGCCAACACCTTCAAAAATTTTAGTCCTA